>NC_089325.1:16778830-17078830 GCF_036669915.1 Pocillopora verrucosa
TTATTAGTGAATATCAAACTGTGCATTAGTACCAAGATGTTGGACAGTCCTCCAGTTTTTTTTTCACTCTTTTTAATTTTCAATGTATTGAGTAATCAGAGTAACTTAGCCAACAAATGAAAATCACGGCTTTACATTCTGACTGAGTCTTAACCTTTAACTCCATGAGTGACCAAGATAGAAGTCTCCTTACAATATCAATACGATATGAACTAGATAAGTGATGAGAATAAAGAAAAATATCAATTTTGGATAATTCGTTGACCCAGTAATAAATTCTCTGAACTAAGATCATAAAAATTGTACGGTTGGCAGTAAGGAGAATTACCAAATCTGATCTGGGAGTAAAGGGTTAATTAGTTCCCGTTGTCCTGATTGCTAAACTTCATTAATTCATTTTGGTTTCACAACACCTTGATGAAAAGCCCTTTTTGTATTTTGATCTGACTTATCATAATCATATGATTGGTGTGAGGATAAACTCCTTCCTGATGTCTCTCCTATCTCTTTTTAACAAGTAAGTGAGATCAGAAAGTTTTCATTACCACTCCAGTCTTTGTATATCATTAGTAACAAGGTTCACTATTTGACCAGTTGTTGTTTTGATAAAAGACACATGACTTAGTCGCAGTGCCTGAAAGATGAAAATCATCAATGTCAGTTATTAGAAAGAACAATAAACAAGGGTGGAAACTTTAACTTTCCCACTTAAAACATTTTGCGATCACAGTGTGATCACATGTAACACAGAAAACTTGCAAGTTTAAAACGGTAATCAAAGGTCTTCGAACAATCATCATGGGTCATCACAAAACTCTATCCAATAATCATTTTAATCCTAATATATAATAATTAATCTATAATTCCTTATCAATAGCACTAAGTTTACTAACCTTTCTATATATGAGCGACCCTGCAGCTAGCCTCAAATGCAAACCGCACCTTTGATTGATGAAAAAATTGGGAGCATGTAAGGCTCCTTCAGAAAAGGCACACAAAGAAAGAAGAGCAGCTGTAATGTACGCATCAGTGCGACTTATGGCTGGATCTGGTTGGAAGTAACTGAGAAGTATGCCAATAAGCAGAGGAGCTGACACTTTCAATCCTTCCTGAACAAAAATAACAAAACAGATGACTTGTTAATTACTGCAGACACTAACAATCTTTGATTGGTGCATATCCCTATTATTTCTAACATTAGCATAACATCAATGTAAGAATTAATGATATCAATTTTTCATATACTTCCCTAAACAATATTTATGTTGAATACAACCCCATTTCCGAATTTTTCCAAAATTTTGCTAATTAATGAAAACTTATATAGTACAATCTAGGAAAGTACAACCTAAATGTTCTGGCATCCTTCCACAATGTTTCAGATCAGTATGTTTCAGATCACATGCATGATTTGCATGCAGTATTCTGCACACATTACTAATTTCAATATTCATCCTCTAAGTGCACTGCTAGAAAGAGAACAAGAGGCTTTTTTTAGGTCCATGAGTACTCAAAAATTACTAAATGAAACCCCAAGAAACATTTACTGGAATCGATGAAGTAAAGAGAGGAACATGCGGATTTATACTGTCACACATTAAATATGTTATCCCAAATGTTGCAATCAACATTGCCTTGGTTACAAGTCAGAACAGTTACAACCTTTATATACGATTCATTCAATCTAGACACATAACCAAGACTTAGCAACTGCTTCAAAATCTTTTAATATGCAAGATAAATATGTAATGATGTGAGTGGCAAAGACTCATTCTTGTTTATCTACTAGCTAAAATTTTCTTTGCACCAAACTGTTTCAAAAAACAAATCAGACTCACCTCAATTATTGGAAAAATAGCAAGCATGAAATAGCGGATTCCCAAGAACTTAATGAAAGCATTTCTGAGCCGGGGTTTTCTACCCTTCCTCTGGGCATCTCTCAGTTCTTCATTCCAAAGTCTACAAACAGTAAATAGCATGTAACATTACATTTAAACTAATTTAGCCTAAGCATTGGCCAATGCACTAGTCCAGATCAACTTCAATCTCCTCCATACCAACAATGAATACTCCACAAGTATTCATCAAGGAGGTTAATGTCTACCACTTAATTTCACCAAGACTAAGCTAAACAATTGTTCCATAGATACCACATGGAGACCAAAAATTAAGTCTATTTAAACATACCAACAAGGGTCTAAAATTATACTCCTGAGACACAATTTTATCACAAATTTAACCATTTCTAACATAAAAAAACAACTAAAAAGATTATTAAACAAACTTTTCAAGTCTATCAGCCAGTCCTTTAGCCTCTTCTTGAGGCAGAATTTTATAGATATCTGAGTTATCAATGGGATGCCTGTATCCTTTACTGAAGAAATTGTTCATCCACCTGAAAATCATGATGATTTTAACTTATAATCAGATTGGCTTACATCCTCTACAATCTGTTACATGACACCAGTATACTTATATAACCTCAATACTGTTTTTTTCAACATATTTCCTAAGGTGCTGACATGAAGAATAACTACAATCAAGGGCTTCTTTATTTGGTGATCATTTCCTTTACTCTTGTAACCTAACTGAATGTGTGATTCACAGGTGATATTGTGAAGACAAATTAGATGCTAGTCAATCTTAGGGGTTCAAAGGTTACTGTAAATTAAATAAAATGATCACTTTATATCAAGTGAACACTACTTAGCTCTTTGACCCCCGTGAGTGATGAAGATGTAATTTTCCCTATGATGTCAATATACTATCATGCAGACAGGTATTTCTCATTGATCAAACAATTGGAAGACCCAATATTAAGGCCTTGGGAGTGTGAAAGTTGATACAGGTGTCACAGTATAGTTTCAGTTAAAGTATATGATAGCTTGAAGGGTAAATGAAGAATCAAAAGTTGTGAATTTAGTGATAATAATAGGGGGTGTAGCATTCAAAAATAGGCAAGAGAAGAATGTTTGAGGAGAAATTCAATGAGGAGTAATACAGCCAGAGGCTTGCAATGACAAACTGAGCATCTTATGTGGTAAAATTTCCGCACAGCCCCATACTATTGTAAAAAAAAATCTGTTTTCCTAATGGCAATGTATTGTTTTTGTCGTTGTTTTCTCTATCCAAGAACAAAATGCATGATGTGGTATAGGGCTGAGCGGAAATTTTACCCTATTCTCCAAGAAAGCCGCAGTCCCATTACTGGCAATCCAAGACTAATTTCGTCATTATTTCCTTTATTCAAGAACTGTTTGCATAATGAAGTATGGGGTTATGCAGAAGTCTTTTCAAGCTTACAGAGGGTGCATATAAGTTTATTTTAAAAAAGGTTCGGTTATTTTCAGCAAAACTAAAGAAATTTTGAAGTGCGTTAATTGGTTGGATTTGAACGTTGGGACAACGTCGGCACGTATCAATTTATGACTGAAAAAGACACTCAACAGTGGAGAGCAGAAGTCCAGATGATCCGTTTCCAACTCTACGATAAAATAATTGTATTGTACTTTGTGGAAACTGTGAAAAGTCTGAAGAGATCGATTCATTGGTCAATAACTAACATTATGTAACTCGGTGTGACCGTGAGGCGGCAGAAGTGGAACGAACCCTCCTCTGGGATTGAGGTTTGTCCGTCAAAACAATACTTCAATTGGATTCTACTCAATGACAGATATATAAATAAACCTACCAGAAAGTTAAAAACTTGCCGAGGATTGTGGCTTTGGCCATTGGATTGGCCTTGGTGTGTATCCTGTTTTCCATCTTTCTTCCCGCGTGTATAGTGTTCTTAAGAAAAAGAACGGAGAGAAGGAATGGGGAGACTAACAAGATAGGATTGCGTGACTTTCATGAATTCCGTACTGAAAGTGTGACGGGCCTTCAAGCGATTTTAAATCTTCTGCCTTCTAAGTTTGGCTCTGATCAGGATATCTTTAATGACTTTCCTTTGCAATATAATTCTTAAATATTTCTCTTAAGCCTGGTTGGTTTTGAATATGAGGTGCCATTTCCCCATCTTTGTGCTCTTAAGGCTAGGTGAAGCCGGTCTTTATTGTGTCATCACCCATAGTAACACATTCGATTACCTTGTGTATTTGAAAAATCTTTCTTGATACTGCTTGTCTGGCCCACGTGAGGGAGGGAGCACCGAAGAAACCCTGAGCTTCTTAAAATTAAATCTGTTCAGTAATCGTAGCAAATCGAGTTCAGGGAACCACCTAAGATTGAAATACAGTTGTCACCGGCTTAACTTGAAAAATTAAACCGTAGAGGACATCACGGTTCTTGGAGTATTTAGTTTGGTGTTTGGCCTCTTCGCGTGTATTTGCCAGCATAGCTTAATTTTATATTTTACAAGAGAGATAGAAGAGGATCACCGAAATCAGTGGGGGAGATTTTTTTTTGTTTCTCAGTTTTAAAAATCAGAAAAAGTCGCAATATGATTCGATGCAGAAATTTATTAATCCACCATTCCGGAAGGCTGCTCCGTCCCGGAATTATTCAACGGTAGGAAACTGTGATTGGTCAATATGCGATGAGGACCCGTTTCTGCGCAACGCTGAAAGAACACTGACTGATTGAGACTGAGTGTGTGTAAAAATATTTACCGACACGTCTGTTTCTCAATTTACCTGAGCTTGGCAATGGATACAAAAATTCCAGTTATCGATTTGGCTAACTTTGAAAAAGGCCAGCCGACCGTAGAGCAGACGATAGAAATTGGAAAAGCTTGTTTGGAGTTTGGCTTCTTTTACGTCGTCAACCATGGAATCGGGGAAGAACTAAAAGGAAAAGTCTTTGAAAAACTATGGCAATTTTTTAATCTCTCGACTGAGAAAAAAGGAGAAATTCACAGACGTAACGGTTTCCGTGGATATTTTACGAAAGGAGAAGAGCACAGCATTGAGTATGGCTGCGTTGAGTGGAAAGAAGGGATATATTATTTTCGTGAATTTAACAACGTACCACAGGGAAGAAGAGAAAGAGTTTTCTGTGGCTCTAACCCTTGGCCGAAGGATGAATATGTCCCGAGATTCCAGACAGTAATATGGGAGTACTTTGAAAAGACTCAGGCATTGGCGTCGAAATTGCTGGGCTGCATGGCGATATTTTTAGGTTGGTACTGCAGAAAATTGAAATTTGTTAGTCGGAGACGTGCTGGCCGCTACGTGACGGAATGCTTGAGCAGGCCCTCTTTGGCTAAGATTTTATCGGCAGGGTTCCAAGTACAAAAAAAGTTCTTTTCACCGGTGAATTTTCACATTAAGGTCCTCTCTGAACTCAAACGTAGTGATTTCGAGAGTTGAACGAATAGACGACGTGCCAGTTGCACTCACTGAGGTCATTTGTACTTTACATTCCAGCTATACGTGATCTCTTTGATACTTGCAAAATTGGCCGCTACGTGACGGAATGCTTGAGCAGGCCCTCTTTGGCTAAGATTTTATCGACAGGGTTCCAAGTACAAAAACAGTCCTTTTCACCGGTGAATTTTCACATTAAGGTCCTCTCTGAACTCAAACGTAGTGATTTCGAGAGTTGAACGAGTAGAGTACGTGCCAGTTGCACTTACTGAGGTCATTTGTACTTTACATTCCAGCTATACGTGATCTCTTTGATACTTGCAAAATTTTCATTTTCTTGTGAATGAGTATGGTTGCCTACCTCCTATTCCCTCTCTCGGTGTGAAATGAGTACCGGGTATTAACTTTTCTCTCACGAGTGACCGAGACAGAATTTCTCCTTACAATATCAATGTAAAATCAAGCAGACGCGTGATTTAGAGAAATGTAAATTAAAGGTTACTAATTGATACAATACCAAATTCTCTTAACTAACATCACCAGAGTTGTATGACAGACAGTAGGGAGAATTGCTAATGAGATGTTAAGAGTGAAAGGGTTGGGCAATGATACCTGACAAACCTCTCTGTTTGTTTACTCTTTTGCAGGCCTGGAAAGGGATTTTTTCAACAAGGAATTCACTAATGATCCATTTGCTCAAATAGCTATGTTTCACTACCCTCCCCACCCTACATCAAAAGATGACCCAGAGGTGTGGGGAGTGGGGAGACACACTGATTATGGCATGCTTACAGTTCTTCTCCAGGATGATGTAGGTGGACTTGAAGTGGAGACCAAAGATGGACTGTGGATGGATGTTCCCCCAGTTCCAGGCTCTCTCATCATTAACATAGGAGACATGGTAGAGATCTGGACAAATGGGGCTTTTAAGGCCCCTCCCCACAGGGTCAAACTGTCAGCAACTAATCACAGGCTTTCAGTTGCAATGTTTTATGAGCCAGGGTTCGAG
This sequence comes from Pocillopora verrucosa, assembly GCF_036669915.1. Lineage (NCBI taxonomy): Eukaryota > Metazoa > Cnidaria > Anthozoa > Scleractinia > Pocilloporidae > Pocillopora > Pocillopora verrucosa. The sequence goes on from NC_089325.1 coordinate 16,785,146, forward strand.
AGTGTTATCTCACCCATTCCTGTTGACAAAGCTCTAATTCCTTTAGAAAAATCTATGGCAAAGCCCTTTTTGACGTTTCCAATACACTATGGTGATTACGTTCTGAGTAAATATTGCAGCATCCTACCAGAGAATAAGCCATAACATAAAATATGTAACACATGTAAAGATACAGTTCTAGATAATTTGTTGCTTTTTATGTGAATAACTCGTGATTTATGAAGTGAATTATAGGATTATTAATGCACTCTGTTGCCAAGTATTGTAGCTACCCCAAGAATTGAAAAAAATAATAGAAAAAATATTTAAGCTGCATTCATTTGTAACTGTTGATAACAGCTTGCACAGCCATTACCAAATTTAAATTTGTTGAATTTTCCCCCTCTTGGATGAAAGATAGGCCATGACAGATTTCCCTAATCTGCTCCCATCTAGTATACTCTGCAATTTAGTGTGCTTAGTGAGAGAAAAATCAATAAACCTTTGCAGAAATAAAACAAAAATATGAAGAAAAGACTTACGCCACCTTACACACAGGCAAATGTTAAACCTATAACCTGCCAGGTGGATTTTAAGGCAATTGAAAATTTCCATGCAAAATTAACCACAAGGGTTAGAAAGCAGTTTATTTTCCCTTTGGCAGGCATAATTTTTGCTAGCAAGTGCTCAGTTTTTTCTTGGTTGAAAATTATAGCTGCATGGTGTGGGACAATAAAAGTTACTTTTCCATTTCCCCACCCCATCATTCATTCTTACTTTAACTCAATTACATTGCCAGTGAAATGAACAAATGCAAGGTTGCAACATTAACTTACCTTGACATCTGCATTGAAGGGTTAGTCAAGACCAAAAAAATAAATGTTTCCCTTTCCCAGCCTTTTGTATGGTGTAGAGTATTCATAGGTCAAGTGATTCATCTCATTGCCCTTATTCAACTGTCTTTTATTCAGTGATCAAGATAGTATATTTACCATAGGATACTGACAATTAGTTATTTGCAGTGCTTTCAGTAAGATTTGAAGTAGGTGGCTACCTCGGTAAAGCACTCGCCGGAGGATAATATGAAAAACAATTTCGATCTCATTAGCCCATTAGTTCCATTAGAGTAAAATTGCTTCAAACAGAGTTTTCTGCGGCGAACTTTGGTAAATGATCGTTAAATACTGGTCTCCTTTGTAACAACTGTTTAACTGATTGTTTATTTCTAATCAAAATCTTCCATTTGCTGACTTGCAAACCTGCTGCCCGAGTTTCACACAAAAAGTTCTCTAAAAGGACATGTGATTACCGGCTACTGAAATTTTAGTCAGTATGTTCTTGCAAGCTTAAAATCTTATTTTTCCAGGAAATTTGGTTTACAGTATAACAAGACAGTACCAATACCACATCTCGTTCCACACGTGAAGGAGTTACTATATCCATTCCAACATGGTTTTCAGAAGGGAAGGTCTCGTGTCGCGCAACTCTTAGAAGCTTTTTATGATATCAGTGGCGCGCTGGACCGTGGGATTGAAACTGATATTATCTATCTTGACTTTGCCAAGGCTTTTGACTCTGTATTTCCCGCTAAGCTGGTATCCAAGTTATCAACCTTTGAAATAAAGACCCTTTACTAACTTGGTTTCACTCATATCTAACTGGGAGGAGTCAGAGAGTGGTGATAAATGGAACGTCTTCCAGATGGACCGCTGTAGGGTCAGGTGTCCCGCAAGGGACAATCACTTATCTGGTTCATATCGTATTGATATTCGAATTCATATCGTATTGAGATTTTTTTTTGTTTGTTTCTCAGTTTTAAAAATCAGGAAAGTCGCAATATGATTCGATGCAGAAATTTATTAATCCACCATCCCGGAAGGCTGCTCCATCCCGGAATTATTCAACGGTGGGAAACTGTGATTGGTCAATATGCGATAAGGACCAGTTTCTGCGCAACACTGAAAGAGCACTGACTGATTGAGACTGAGTGTGTGTAAAAATATTTACCCACACGTCTGTTTCTCAATTTACCTGAGCTTGGCAATGGATACAAAAATTCCAGTTATCGATTTGGCTAACTTTGAAAAAGGCAAGCCGACCGTAGAGCAGACGATAGCAATTGGAAAAGCTTGTTTAGAGTTTGGCTTCTTTTATGTCGTCAACCATGGAATCGGGGAAGAACTAGAAGGAAAAGTCTTTGAAAAACTATGGCAGTTTTTTAATCTCTCGACTGAGAAAAAAGGAGAAATTCACAGACGTAACGGTTTCCGTGGATATTTTACGAAAAGAGAAGAGCACAGCATTGAGTATGGCTGCGTTGAGTGGAAAGAAGGGATATATTATTTTCGTGAATTTAACAACGTACCACAGGGAAGAAAAGAAAGAGTTTTCTGTGGCTCTAACCCTTGGCCGAACGATGAATATGTCCCGAGATTCCAGACAGTAATATGGGAGTACTTTGAAAAGACTCAGGCATTGGCGTCGAAATTGCTGGGCTGCATGGCGATATTTTTAGGTTGGTACTGTAGAAAATTGAAATTTGTTAGTCGGAGACGTGCTGGCCGCTACGTGACGGAATGCTTGAGCAGGCCCTCTTTGGCTAAGATTTTATCGACAGGGTTCCAAGTACAAAAACAGTCCTTTTCACCGGTGAATTTTCACATTAAGGTCCTCTCTGAACTCAAACGTAGTGATTTCGAGAGTTGAACGAATAGAGTACGTGCCAGTTGCACTCACTGAGGTCATTTGTACTTTACATTCCAGCTATACGTGATCTCTTTAATACTTGCAAAATTGGCCGCTACGTGACGGAATGCTTGAGCAGGCCCTCTTTGGCTAAGATTTTATCGACAGGGTTCCAAGTACAAAAACAGTCCTTTTCACCGGTGAATTTTCACATTAAGGTCCTCTCTGAACTCAAACGTAGTGATTTCGAGAGTTGAACGAATAGAGTACGTGCCAGTTGCACTCACTGAGGTCATTTGTACTTTACATTCCAGCTGTACGTGATCTCTTTGATACTTGCAAAATTTTCATTTTCTTGTGAATGAGTATGGTTGCCTACCTCCTATTCCCTCTCTCGGTGTGAAATGAGTACCGGGTATTAACTTTTCTCTCACGAGTGACCGAGACAGAATTTCTCCTTACAATATCAATGTAAAATCAAGCAGACGCGTGATTTTGAGAAATGTAAATTAAGGGTTACTAATTGATACAATACCAAATTCTCTTAACTAACATCACCAGAGTTGTATGGCAGACAGTAGGGAGAATTACTAATGAGATGTTAAGAGTGAGAGGGTTGGGCAATGATACCTAACAAACCTCTCTGTTTGTTTACTCTTTTGCAGGCCTGGAAAGGGATTTTTTCAACAAGGAATTCACTAATGATCCATTTGCTCAAATAGCTATGTTTCACTACCCTCCCCACCCTACATCAAAAGATGACCCAGAGGTGTGGGGAGTGGGGAGACACACTGATTATGGCATGCTTACAGTTCTTCTCCAGGATGATGTAGGTGGACTTGAAGTGGAGACCAAAGATGGACTGTGGATGGATGTTCCCCCAGTTCCAGGCTCTCTCATCATTAACGTAGGAGACATGGTAGAGATCTGGACAAATGGGGCTTTTAAGGCCCCTCCCCACAGGGTCAAACTGTCAGCAACTAATCATAGGCTTTCAGTTGCAATGTTTTATGATCCAGGGTTTGAGAGTGTTATCTCACCCATTCCTGTTGACAAAGCTCTAATTCCTTTAGAAAAATTTACGACAAAGCCCTCTTTGGCGTTTCCAATACGCTATGGTGATTACGTTCTGAGTAAATATTGCAGCATCTTACCAGAGAATAAGCCATAACATAAAACCACTAAGTTACTGGTTAGAATATCTTGACTTGGTTTTCTTTTTTAAGTGCCTTCATGGGCTTATAGATTTCACTCATGAATTTAGTTATTATTTTTCTTTTCTAAAGGGCAACATGCGCTGTGCTTCATCAGGGCTGCATTTAAAGTTAAATGCCTTTCGTACGTCTTCCTTTCGAGACTTCTACTTCAACAGAATAACTTTGATGTGGAACAGTTTACCTAAAAATATCAAGGATTCAGACACTATAAGCTCTTTTAAAAGTAAACTCAAGTCGTTTTATTTTACTAAACTTTTAAAGCTTTTGATAGAGACAATTTTCGTTCTTTTAAATTAATTTGTCCTAAGTGTCGCAGTGTAAATACTTCTTCTGTCTGTACTTGTTAAGTTAAGTTAAGTTGTTAATTTGTATACTTTAGAAGGTTCTGTGTAACTTAGATTATTTGAATTGTAGTTTAGTCAGATCAGGGAAGGGATCTTTTTTCGGGATATTTCTTTCCGGGTTATTTTTTACGGGGCTGGGTGTGGGTGTATTAACCAAGTAGGGGACTTATGTTCTATTGTTATGCACCTGTACTTGTACTTGTACGAATCCATTAAATAAATAAAATAAATAAATAGACCTCTCAGTCTCTTGCTTCGAACGCTGAACACACTTTTTGTGATTGCAAGTTTTTATTTTGTTTTTGTTTTGTTTTTTGATGTGTTGAGTTTTGTTGGTTACTGAGTGAAATTAAAGATTTGCAGCAGTGACCTCTACCAGTTTTATTTTCTGGAAAAACCTCAGCATTTTTCATTTCTGCAAAATTGTTCATTTACTGTTTACAAAAGATAATTAAATTAAATCAATCAGCCAATGAATTTAGCTGTTTCCATGACTTGTGTTTCCTGTGATCGTAAACAATCATCGTTTAGTCATTGTGTCTAAATAGTAGCTCTTTTGAACCTTCCTTACATCTAGAGAAATCGAGATCATAGAAATTGATGTCCAGCAAGATGAAAGCACTACAAACAGGTGAACTAAATTTACTTTATGATATTCTTGCTTAGGGTCCATGGTTGAGCAGGTAGGCTTGAGTCTCTTCCCCCATAATAGTAAATTTGGTTGATTATTTATGGAAATCCGTGGGGGTAGTCTGCAGGGTAGTCAGCAGAGTAGTCCGTGGGGTAGTCCACAGAGCAGGGGTCAGTGGGTAGTCTGCAGAGCGGGTGTCAGTCTTTTCAACTCTCCCATAAGTGCCTTTTTACATGGAGGGAAGGTCACCTTTCTTGACAGGCCTCCCCTCCAGGAGGGTCTACAAAGGGTACGTATGGGGGGGGGAGGTGGAAAAGGGTTTGTAAGTGATGTATGATTAAGCCAAAAACTAATAAGTGACACATGAGTTTTACAGAGAGGCAAGGTAAAAAGGTGAGATGTGGAGTTTTTTTCCATCCCTTTCAAATTTGTGATCATGAAATACTGTTTAACTAAAGCAGGTGTAAACCCCCTCCCCCCTTATCCTCCTTCCTTCTATCTCGTAAGTACAGTTAACCTTGGGGGAAGGTGACCTTCTCCACTCACAAGCCTCAATATCTTTTCTTCAGGGCTAACTTTTTGCTTCATTAAGCCTGCGAAAGCTAAAGATTAGGTTAGCCCCCTAGTTGGGTCAGGTTTAAGGCTAAGAGATCACTGTTACACTCCCTATCACAGAGATTGTACATATTTGAGCAGAGAAATTCCACAACTTTCCATGACTTTTTCCATAACTTTTAAAAAAATTCAATGAGCTAAGTTGAGCAAGTGTGCTGATTGGTTCACTCCAAACAACACACAAATTTGCATAAATGTCATGCAAGTTTGCAGTGTACACAAAAATGTGCACAAGTGTAGATCTTGCAACACACCCTAATGTAGAGTTTAATTCTACTGAAATTAAATCTTACTTTAGATCTGCATTGCTTAGCACTTACAGATAACCTGCTGATTTCCATGACTTTCCATGATTTTCCAGGAACCAAACCTAAATTCCACCACTTTCAAGGCCTGGAAAATAAAATAATAAAATTCCATGACCTACCATGTTTTCCACAACCCACACAAAACCAACAATCATAACAAAGATAGCTTACCCCAGTAATAAGCCTTAAGAATTATCTTTGGAACTATATATGCTGGCCAGAGGTGACAGTCTGAACCTGGGTGATACAAGATATCTCCCTGTGGTATTGTCCAGTATCATCTGTGAAACCTTTCGCTGACCTTTTACCTAGGAAAAGTTTGCTGTGCAATAGAAATACTGAAATATCATTGCAAACAATAAAAGATCAAACCAATAGTTGTTTATTACCAAGTAACAACAGCCTCTGAACTCAGAAATCAGTTTACATTTCACCTGACGAGATACATATTTTGAAAATTCTCTTAATTACACTCAGCCATAAGTATTAACAGTTTATTGCCTATTGCAAGACCATTAATGTTCCAATTAGCCACAAGAAAAGAACAGTTACATAAAAAAAATTGCCAGCAAGGATCCAAAGGCATCAATTCAGCGAAAAAACAAAACTTTCTCAAATTACGGTGTCGATCTTTGGCTGATTGATCGGCGTCACGTTATCAACATTGCGTGCGCAGATTAAAAGACTTCAAGAAAATATTTTCTTTACAGTAGAAGTAAGAAGATCCGCATCAAATTTCATTCGTCATTTTCAAAGTCTTTCAGATTCTTCCTGTTTCGCTTGTGAAAGTCGTCATTTGCCCATGTGTAGATCAATATTCCAGTGATAACAGCCGGTAGCTGATACGGTAACTGCAACCTCACTCTTCTGGCCATGTTTGCCATCCCTTTCGCAATCCCAGCAAAAGCACGTTGTTCGAATGGAGACAAGGAATAAGTGATGATATTCTTGGCATTCGTCAGCATCCCAAATTTTCGACCCATCTTGAACCAGAAGCACCCAAACAGGGAAGATTTACCACGGGAATGCAGTTATAATATCAACTCGAAACAAGCCAATATGGCGTTCAAAGCTCGCTAGGAAGCATGGGATCGTGGATCGACTTCGTCTCTGAATAATATCGGAGGCTTCCGACAAGGTCCGATTGTTGACGATCACTGATATCAATGAATGCGGGCTCGCGGGAAGTTGTTTGCACGTCAACCAACGTCCACGGTGTTGAGTTCCGCTTTCGCGTGATAGACCACGTCTTCCAGCTGAGTCATTTATTTGATTCAAGATTCTCTGACCTTCTAATGTAACCAATTTACAGATTTACTTTTTTGAGGGCGTTTGGACCTCGACTTGCTGGCATGCGAAGGAGGAAGAGGAGTGTAGGCGAGCGCTACCGGCTCGTTGCTCCAAAACATGCTCAAACTGATGAACTTCTCAATAACATTCACTCTAAGTACAATCTTGGCAATTCGATCAAGACCACCAAGTATTCACTATGGTCCTTTCTTCCAAAGAATCTATTCGAGCAATTTCACCGATTTGCGAACATTTACTTCTTGATGATCATAATTTTAAATTTGATTCCTGAAATTAATGCATTTGGGAAATACATCGCCATGGTGCCTTTGATATTTGTTCTTTCGGTGACGGCGATAAAAGATTTATATGAAGATCGAAGACGGTACAAATCGGATAAAGCGGTGAATAATAATATCTGCCATGTTTTTAACAGGTGAGTATCTCTATTTTCCAATTTTATTTTTTGTTTTTTGCTGCTCTTGGATTTACCCAGTTGCATATTTTATCAAGTCGACGTGGACGTTCTTCAAATCTTGTTCCTAAAAGCAAATATTCTAAGCTGAAGATCAGTATGTCTTTTATGTTTCATTATTACTCTAGAAACGTATAGAGAGTGACATATTGGAAACACGCTTTCAATCTCAATATTTCTCTTATGAGGTTGATAGATCTAATATACAAGAGTGCTTGAAAGATTTAGTCTGCAACATGCATTACAAAGATCTAGACTTGTGATAAGTAAACACATCTGCCCACACACTTAAGTAATTTTTAATGAACGGAATGATGTTCCCCATGACAAAGCAGGGAAAAAACCAAACTACAATTAACCTTCACTTTAACCTGAAGCTTTTTTTTTCTCCTAGTACTTTTCCCCTGTAATAAATCAAAATTGCAAAATATGCATGTTGACCTTCAGTTGACCAAAAGAGAGCATGGAGCGTTTATTAACTTTTGTAGACATTGTGAAATTAATGATGTCAGGTTAAAAAGCAATGTTTACTGGAGGCTGATGTGGTTCAACCGCCTAAAGATGATTGTCAAAATAGAGTGGCACTTGAAATATTATGGAGATTTGTGATCATAGGGTTAACTTATGCAAAAAGTATTTTTTTAGCTTAAGCCAAAAACTGCTGTTTACCATTCAAAGATAATTAAACATTTTTATGATTTAAGAGAAAAATGTTTATTTACAGAATCATCTCAAATAAAACTTCAAATGTTACATCACTAAAAGCACAGGAAAGAAAAAAGGCAATTTCATACATATCATAAAATATCTCTTTTACTGGATCTGCAAATTTTCTAATTTGTGATGTGTTGCTAATCCAATTTAATCACAGGTTTTTTATGTGAATGGACTTATTAGAAATATATGTTTGTGTTAAATTCGGAATTTACATAATAACAGGTTAATGTAAGTTCTGTTTCAGCCAAGTTTAACAGTGGCCTCTGACAAGCTTTCTTTTCTGGGCATGAAAAATTTGATATGTTGTGCTTAGATAAAGTATGTTTATAGTAGTTGACTTAAGTGAATTGTTTCATCTTCAAAAAATGAACTCAAACAGAAACCACAAAAAATTACTTAATTTAGAATAGAATGATATAAGATGTACATTTATAGATTTTTTGGACCTAGTCTAAAAAAATTATGACATGTAAAAAGTTATATATAAAAGCCAGAAATTATAGTCAATAACTAGAACAGTATCAGACACCATTACCAACCAGTATAAATAAAATTATCATATGGCCAACAAATTAGCAGCTGCAGACAGTAACTGTTGTTTGAGCTTCATTATGTCAGGTGCAATGTGTTCTGCACCAGTTCATATATTCTTTTCATATCCTTCCTTCTGGAATGAAATACACTCCATACACTTTTTAAAATAATAATTCAACTTATTTTTTATATTTTAAAGTGAGACTAAGAAATATCAACCAGTCAAATGGAAAAAGGTGGTAGTTGGAGATTTTGTGAAGCTTAGAAGTGATGAGAGCATCCCATCAGATATCCTTTTAATTAACACAAGTGATGAAAATTCTATTTGCCACATTGAGACAGCTAACCTTGATGGAGAAACCAATCTGAAGCAAAGAGAAGTGGTGAAAGGACTTAATCTGGTATTTATAGATTTATTTTTGAATTGTTTTTGCTTGATACTGAGCTGAACAACTCTCATAGTTAATGGTTTCTTTTCATTAACCTTTGAAGAATATGGATACTGATTTTAAGTTAAACAGATAAAATTTTCTAGATCAGTTTAATTTCTATTTTGAAATTTGCTTGAAGAAAGAAATTAAAATCCAGATGGGTTTAAAATTTTTAAACTTAATTTTGCTTGTTTATAAGGGTCATTAAGTGTTCTTACAAGCACCAGCAACTTCTGTTATCGTTATTTTTTTTTGTTGACAGGAAAATTTGAGATTTTCCCCTGAACAGTTTGAATTTAAACTCAAGTGCGAGGAGCCAAATAATCACATTCACAGATTCCATGGGACCTTGTAAGCATATCGTTTTGACAACTGCATTTGACTTTTGTAACTGTCATGATGACTTCCACCAAGGTTGCAAAGAAGGCCAGTGTCAGTCACTACTTAGTCTGTTCAGTAGTACTGATAGGAAACTATCTGAGCACTAGACCTCTTGGTTTTTTGGTCGATACTAAGTGTGACAGCTTATAAGCCTCCTGTTAATATAGTGAAATTATGTGTACATCTACTGTGAATTCGGTGGGTACTATTGTGAGACATCACACCAGCGGGAAAGATGATCAAGTTTATAAGCTCAGCTATCCAAGAAGAAGGAATCATATTTAGCTTCTTGCATGAGCATGAGTTATAGAAAACAAAACTTTCTGTCACATTAGCCTAACTTAGTATATTTAAGTTTATTGGAGATAAGATTTCAGCAGCTGTGTTATTTGTTGGTCTCTCTTCTGATGTTCAGATCCAATAATGAGGGAAGGGAGATTTCTGTTGGAAAGAGCAATCTGCTCTTGCGTGGCTGCATTATTCGCAATACAGACTGGGCAGAGGGAATGGTTGTCTATGCAGGTAAGGAAATGCTTTTACATGGAATTCAGAATATAAGTATTGACATTAATGGGGGAAATTTTCTTCAATTTAAAAGATTTCCAAACAATTTAATTTGTATTTTTCTTTAATTGCCTCTCACTAGACATCCATAGATAAGAAAAAAAGGGAAATTTAAACCATTGCACATGTAGGCAATTCATATTTGGTTTAACATTCTGGGGAAAAGGTGCAGGACTAAAATTTGCCCTAAAAACTCTTGAATGTTTTACCTTGTTGTCTAAGGTATGGGCTATAGTTACTGTATTGTAAAATATATGTGGTGGTATGACTGACCTTCAGGGATCATTTTATAAACTTTTAAACAAAAAATGTTTTTTTTCTAAATTTCCCTGTTGCTGTTAGGTCATGACACCAAAGCTCTAATGAATAACAGTGGTCCAAGATACAAGCGCAGTAAAGTGGAAAGAGATCTTAATAAAGATGTTGTGGCATGTGTCATCATTCTCTTCATTCTATGTTTCCTTGGTGGTGTTGGTAAGTAATGTGCTAATGTATATCATAGCAGACTATGTAGAACACTGGAAAAAAATTTCTCAGCAGTAAGCCCACTGTCACATTTTCAAGAAGAATAGTTGTTAGATATGCTTAGCATGTGTACAAAGAAAACCCTCTGAAATTTTTCTTGTTCCTAATGAGTGGCTAGAACCTAGGTAGTAGGGCCCAACTAGTATCTGGGAAGCACTGGTGAAAATCCAGTTGACGCCCAGTTTTTTTTTTTTTTTTTTTTCAGACTTCCCATCTGCAATTGCTAAAATTTCAGCTTACCTGCAATGATCATGGCTTAATTTGATTTGTAGTTTCATAATTAAATTTTAAAAGCTTTGTGAATTCTCTCTCATTTTTTGATGATGCATGTCTCTGTCACAGGTTGTGGGTTTTGGTCGTGGAAAAATGGTTTCTTCAACACACACTTCACACCTGGTTTCACTGGTCCAGATCAGCCATTTGTGAGAAAACCAGAGATGGAGGGTTTCATCAGATTCTGGACATTTGTCATAATTTTGCAGGTTTGCTAGTTACTTTAGTAGGTACATGTACATGACCTGTGTGATACTTTTTTCATGAACTGTGGTGGTTCTTTACGTGACCATTAAACTGAAATTGCTCTACTTTTGTACCAGTAATTATAGATAATCTAACTTGTCATTTACATTTACAGAGAATATCCCAAACAGGCATACTTGTGCTGAACACATATTTTTATCCTCAGGTCCTCATCCCAATCTCTCTTTATGTTTCTATGGAAGTTGTTAAGTTGTTCCAAGTGTATTTCATCTCCAATGACCTGGAACTATACTATCCTGAAATGGATCAACCAGTCCTATGTCGTGCACTGAACATTAATGAGGATCTAGGACAGATCAAGTATGTCTTCTCAGACAAGACAGGAACTCTAACTGAAAACAAAATGGTATTCAAGAGGTGTACCATTGGTGGAAGAAACTTTCCTCACAAGGACAAACTTGGTAAGAATGTCGCATGCATAGGGTGTGTGGAAGCGAACAATTTAATATGATCATCCTCTATTATTTAAACTTTTGTTATAAATTGGAATTGTTTTTTACTGGAAAAAATCCATTTCCCTTTAAGAGCCACCCCTTTCCCCTCAGAATCTTCAGGGTTAGGGTTGAGGTCAGTCTAGCCTGTGTGGGTGCTCAGTATTTTCTTAGCAACAATTGGGCCACCATCTTTGATTTTAATGGCAGCAGTAGGCTGGGGAGAGAAAGAAACATTTGTACCAAGGGGGTGAGTGATGGTCAGAAATAAGTAGAGGGATGGGGTGGGGGAGTGTGAATATTATGCTTTCCTCACCACTGCCTCTTTCTTCAAATCAAATGTGGCCAGTTTAAAAGATGATTGAGAGCTCCTTAAAGGTAACTCACCCTAATGAGATGCCTGCACAGGTATAAGCAAGAATTGGAAATGCCAATTTTTTGACATTTCCTGATGAAACTTTGATTATTTTCCATGTTAATGTCAGTGACAATCTTCTTTGACCACTGTCCCTTCTCTGGGAGAATTCTGAGCAGTTTATTTCCATATAAGTGAGAGTTTCAGTGTATTCTTAATTTCTTAAATTAGCCTTCTCATTTTTCTTACTGTGGCTAGTAGAAGGCAATCACATGATTCCCAATCAAAAAGTTATTTTATAAATAACCCAGCATTGCCCCAGTAGTTTTGTAAATTTTTTTTGCTCTATAAGGGAGGTGATGTTTATGATCATTTCTGACAAGTAGAACATGTCATGTACTGAAAGATTTTGTACACTTTAATCTGGCTGATTTTGATGTCTGTATCATTGCAACAATTAACAGAGTCAGATGTTACAGATGCTGCACTGTCATCATCAGATGCTGATCAAATGTACCATCAAATTTCTGAGGGATCAAATGTAAGTGAATTATGATAAAGACTTACCGAAATTTGCTGATCCATGTTGCAAGGGAGTCATTTTGAATTTTTACATGTATTAAGAGATCCTGTCAGATTGTTCAAGATTTCCATAAGGATCTTTGTCTTGTGTAGTCTTGCAAGGGTCCTCCAATAATGATTTCTGTGATCTGGTTGTTAATGGTTTCTTAATTTATCCCTTTGACTCCTGAGGGTGACCAGCATCTAACTTCTCCTTACAGTACCAACCCTGAATTACACATTAAGGTCACGGGAACAAAGAAAATCATTACCAACTAAATAAGCCCTGGCTTGTTAAACAAATTCTCCTTGTCAGTACCGCAGGGAATGTATAGAGAACATTATAGAGAATACGCAAACTAATTTTAAGGTGTAAAACATTGATCAGACCATGGCTAGCAACTAGTTATGTGTTTGTTGATATGAATGTTCGTGTGTTATTAAGAGGTTGCCTGAATGGAGGCATTTACTTTTGACCAGCCTGCAAAGTTACAGGGGTTAGAAGGCATTGCATTTCTATATTTCTCAGCAAGCTCAAAACTGGTCAGCGTGGCGAACAAAATGCTATTTCTCAGGCAATAACTGGCATTTCACAGATGTGAATGAAAATATTTTGTCTGTGGTAGTAAGTTATTCCTTCTTTCCTTCTCCAATCCCTTATGGCTTTCTCAAAAAATACAACTTTCTAACATTGCATAGAATCTTTTGTTTGCTTAATTTGACTGTTCCACATTGCAGGGTGGTGAAGTTTACTGGGATAAAGAACTTGCACAAGTAGTGCAATCGAGCAGCAGTAGTAGCTACCACTGTGGGCCACAAAGCTCTTACTTGAGAGAGTTTTTCATATTACTTGCCATATGCAATACTGTGGTTGTAACAAGAAAGTCTAGCGGGACTTCAAATAACAGCGCTTCACCACCAACAGATCAAACCGATTTACCCCACAATTCACATAATAAACACGTCCCTGTAGATTTAGGCGAGTACAGTTCGTGGAACGATCACCTCTGTAGGCCTGATTATGGAAGCACACACTCTCACTCAAGAGACTTAAGTTCTGCACATGGCAACCTGGGTGTGTCGGTAACACCTGTGAAAACTGCTCTTGAAAGGTCATCTAAACGGCCTAAGTGCCCCGCATCTCTGATGGAAGCTGCGGTGGAAGACAGTACAGCAAATGACGAAATTATTTATGAGGCAGAGTCGCCTGACGAGGCCGCACTTGTGAAAGCTGCTCACTTGTACGGCTACAAACTTCTAAGTCGTAGTCCTGAGAAAGTTACTTTGCATATTCCTGGCGAGGGTCCAGTGACTTACGAAATATTACAAGTGCTACCATTTGATTCTTCGCGTAAACGCATGTCAGTTATCGTGCGCCGTCAGGATGACAGTAGCATAGTGTTGTATTGTAAAGGAGCTGATTCAGCCGTGCTTCCAAAGCTGGAACGAGCTAATCAACAGTTCCGAGCGGATGATGTTGATGCAGGTGAAGGGTCGTGGGCGGCCAGGAGTAGCAGTAGGGGTTCGTTAGTGGAGGAGACGTCGAGTCATTTGGATCTTTATGCTAGGGACGGGCTAAGGACTCTTTGTATGGCCAGAAGGGTGAGTGATTTATGATACTACTTCGCTAAAGATTGTAACAGTTCAATAAAGTGTGATTGTTGTAATATAATTAAGACTGTAAAGACTACAGCGTTATGCCTTTCAACTGTATAAATGACCGCGTACTGTGGGGGAAACGGCACAGAGGTCTGCAACGCATACAGTAAATTAATAATCTTCGCGAGGTTATGGTCCAAAACACGGAAATACCCATGTATTGTATTATATTTCGAGCGAAGTTTCGCCCCGTTGGCAACGATGCACGCTATACGGATTTTCATTCCTTGGATTAGACTAGAAGTAAGGACTTCAAATCGTGTGAAAATTAATTACGCGAAAACTCCATTGTTTCCCAACTTCGAGAGTCTCCAACCGAGTTTCGATGGTCTCGATACTCGACTTAAACATCTCGAAACTCGATTCGAGCCTCGATCCTCGAATTTATTGGGTATCGAGTATTCATGTTCGAGATCGAGGTTCGAGGGACTGTCAACTTACCTTTGAGCGGTACTGTATAACACTCCTCAGTTTTGGCTAAATGACGGAACGGTTACCGCTAACTTACAGTAAGATGAGTAGCACAGTCACGCCGCCATTTTGGACTCAAGTGCCTTTGCTAACGAATATCTTCGGGAAGGTTTAACCTCTAAATCTCACACTTTCCACAATATAAGCTTAGTTATCCTACTTCATTTTGGTGTAAAGAAAACAAGGTTTGCGACAAAGTGAAAATTGTAAAAAATAAATATTTCCTGAAAATGCGTGAATTTCTGGGTGTAACGCGTAACATGAAATGTATCAGACGGAAGAAAAAAAATAAAATATCTCAATATAGAACGCACATGGGGCCACTATTTTTTGGCCGTTAGTAGTTTATGACAAAAGCAACAGGCAGTATGATTTGCAACAGGAATGGTTTATTCTAACGCAAGTTATAAACGTCTGTTTTTATCACTGAACAATGTAACGCTCGCAACTATTAAAACAACCATAGTGTGCAAAACTAGCAATAATGATAATTTCGACTGTGTAAGCAACAAACTAATAACAAAAATGTGATGGGCATACATCATAATATTTACAAACCAACGCTGAAGTTGAATCGTCAAGTAGAATGTTTTCCAGATCAAAATAAAACGCGCAGAAACATTTCGTAACGGCCATATTGAGCTTAATTCCATCACATATCCACCAGTAGATCCGTTGTCAGACGCGATTCTTGTTAAGTTGAGTAAACAAGCTCACCTCTCCTGGAATGGGCTTGTATTAAGCTAAATTTACAGAACGTTTCAACCCATTTCGTTAGATCTAACGCTAGAAATTTACGTTTGGTCGACGCAGAAACAATTTCCGCCATTGTTTCCGTGTTCATGAACCGTAACGAAGGAAAGTGACGAAGGAATATGGCGAAAAACACCACCAAAACTTTCACGAAATCCGCTCCTTCGCAGCTTCTCTTTGAAAGCACATGGTTTGTTTACACAGACAATAACATGGGAGTCCATACAGAGTTTGCAGGGGCAGATTATTGCACAACAGTGAAATGTTTTACGCGATTTTCAACACTGAGGGAATTCAACCGCAGCAGATGGAAACAAAAGAGTCCAATCTAAATTCAGGTATTTCGCGAAAGAAGGCGGCGCAAGAAAGAAAAGCAGCGGCAAAAAGAGAAAGGGACAAGGCCTATTATCAACAAAACAAGGCAAAAAAGATTGCTCAAGTTAAAGAACGGCGAAAGAAATTGCAAGCCGAGAAATCAATTCGGCCGCACACACGAAGCATTGCCGAAAAAAACAAACGCCAACAAAAAGCAACGGAGCACAGAAAAGCTTCCCGTATCGCAGCACAAGAAAAAGAGAAAAGACAAGGCAGCAAACAAGAGAAAGAGTTAGAAAATACCGTGAAAAGAAGCGAACAGAAGCACAAGAATTTAATAATAGCGTGGATTCTCCAGGTTTCGCAAACCGGACGTCGAAAAAACGTGCTATAGATGAAGTCAAGAAGACACTCCCTTCCACACCCCGAAAGAAGGCGGAAATTGTCCAAAGCATTGTCAAAAGCCGTTAGTAGTTTATGACAAAAGCAACAGGCAGTATGATTTGCTCATGTTACTGCATCAGTTGCATTGTGAATGATGAGGAGAATTGCGCTAACAAGGCATGGCTTGATGAATGGAAGCTGGTGGAGCTAACCAGAGAGGGTGATGTGGCAACCACTCGACAGGCAACTGAAGCACCAATTTTAGACCATGATACTGCTTCCTACATAGCTGACCTGGCCAGCAAGGGAAGTACAGTTGCGATAGCCGCTGAAGATGATCCTGTCTACGACTTCTATCTCCTTCAGGTCACTTCTGATGGAGTTGAAGAACTTGACAGTAATGTCACAGATGACTATCAGTGTCATTATTACAGAGGAGACAGAGTTCTTAAGGGGCACTTTTACATAAGGGAGAACATTCATGACATGACCTTCACAATTGACGAAAAACGGAAAGCGTTTGTACATGCTGCTACTGTCCGTCACATTTGCGGTGACCTACCAGTCAGAAAGAGAGGACGAAAGTCTATTTACAAACTCCCTTTAAAAGAAAATGAGGAAATCATTGCTTCAATGTGAACTAATGATTACAAAACCTCTTTTTTTCCATTTTTACATTGATTTTCTTAAGATTTTATGAAAAACCAAAAATGTGCCACGCCCACAAGGGATTGTGGGTAATACCAAAATTAGTGTTATTAATGCAAAATAATAAAAATATTTACAGATATTGATTACAATGTACATTTTGATCAAAATTAAAGTCAAAAAGTGATAAAAAGTGAAAAAATAAAAAAATAGTTATTTTTGAACTATGTTACAGCAAATGGCTATGTGACTGTGCTACTCATCTAACAGAACCTACCTTTACGACCGAGAGTAAGTTGTATTTTATCAAAAGTGCTGCACAATTTTCTGAGGATTGTACACCAAGAGTTAGAATAATATACTGCTTTGCGACGTAAGGATGCTCTGTTAGGTCCGCAAAAATTAAAACTCGCAAAACTTTCATGTTGTGCTGTAGAAATACATATGGTTAATTAGAGTCCTCAATATATTTCATTTTCAATGCTGAGAGACCCACTGGAATATTGGCGCAGAGCATATGCACGACAGGAACTGACTGAAAAGAAATCGCAGAGCCGTCTTTGCTAAAGCACTTAGTGTTGTAGCGATAGTTAGACTCGGACATAAACATCATATCTACTGTTGTTTCAGGACTTAGCAACCGGCGATTACGAGGATTGGTTAGAACAACACCGGCATGCTGAAACAGCTCTCCATGACAGAGAAAGGCTCCTTCGAGAGTCAGCCCATAGATTAGAATGTAACTTGGAGCTCCTTGGTGCTACTGGCATTGAGGACCGTTTGCAAGATGATGTCCCTGAGACCATCGCCATGTTACGTGAGGCAGGCATCAAAGTTTGGGTCCTCACAGGAGATAAGCAGGTGATTGAAAGATGAAATTATAACCAGATACTGTTAGCCCGTCTGGTCATTGGAGCGCTTTTCAATTGAGTATCGTAAAAACAAAACCAGAGTATTACATTGGCCAATCAGGGCAAAATAAAACACTACAATCAGCCAATAAGAACTCAAAGTGAAAACGGGAAAACTACTAGAAGCGCGGGAAACGCGGGTGCGCACATTGGTATTGGTTTGATTCTTGCATCTGATTGAGTTCCCTCAACAACACGCAGGTCCTAGTGAAGCAAAACTAATGCAGGCGCCGTTTGCTTCCGACACCTAACTGAAAGTATCTCAATTTCTGGAGACCTATGAAGTTTTGCTTTTAGCTTTTCACGCTGGTTGACTTACTCACAGATTAACTGATTTCTTGTTTTGTGCGTCTGTAGTATTTGAAATTGAATTAACCCAAGCTGTAATTTTATTTAGGAAACCGCAATTAACGTGGGATATTCCTGCAAACTTTTGGACAATACAATGGAAAGGATCGTTTTGAACGCGAGAACAAAGGTATGCTTTCCTTTTTTCTATTTGTTTTATAGCACTTATTTTTTGGTCCAAGAACCAAACAAAATCGTAACTTCATTTCTGCCGGCAGGCGGAATGTGAAGACCAGATCACATCTTGGCTGACGCATTTTCAGTCTGAAGTAAGGAGTATTTCCAGCGACCAGTCCTCCAACACAGTGTCAGGCCGTATCAATGCACACCTGAATGACAAAGCTGTCGGACTTGTGATTGACGGACGGACACTCATGTTCGCGCTTGAGGAGCCTTTGAATGAAAAGTTCTTGGACTTAGCCAGACATTGTCAGGCGGTTCTTTGCTGTAGAGCTACTCCGTTACAAAAGGTTAGTTGTGGTATGTAAAGTTCTAAACTTGGCTAGGGCTGATCTTAACGATGGTGTAAATTCAGACAACATACGACACGTTGTAGATAATAAAAGAAACTATTGCCTTAACCCTTTACACCCTAAGATCAGTATGCATATTCTCCATACTGTTTTCTACACATTTCCTAAGGTGCTGTCGAGGAGATTTTGCTTAACAATCAAGAGCTCTTGTACATGCTGATCATCTCCTTTACAGTCATGACCTTAATGTTTGATCCAGGGGTCATACTGTAAGGAGAAATTAGAGGCTTGTCACTCTCAGTGGTGAAAGGGTTAATGTTATAGGTATTTCACTCTTTCAGTTCGGCCAATGATTTGAACCTTGGAGTAATAGTTGGTAGGATAATCTCATCGGGAAAAAAAAAAACCGTTGGAGTCTTTCATCCAATAACGTCGCCACGACGGCAAAACTTCCTGTAGGATCTTTTTAGAACAATCCGCTCTAACTGCTGAACCGAAAAATTCTTGCTACACGGTCTACTAGATTTGACTTTTATTTATATCCCCAACTGAGCCTCGGTATGTCTTGGTTTTTAGTCTGCAGTTGTTCAGCTGGTCAGAAATGGACTGAAAACAATGACGTTAGCGATTGGTGATGGTGCTAATGACGTAAGCATGATACAAATGGCCGACGTTGGAATTGGAATTTCGGGTCAAGAAGGAATGCAGGCTGTCATGGCAAGCGACTTCGCTATTGGTCGATTTAAATTCTTATCTCGTCTCCTATTGGTCCATGGTCACTGGTGCTATGATCGAATCTCCAAGATGTTTCTTTATTTCTTCTTCAAGAATGCTGTAAGTCAGCTATAAATTTGACTCTATTCAATTTTAGACGATAATGTTTTCGATGAATCAGAAGAACAGTTTTTATACAGAGTGTTTTGTTTTGTAACCCTTTAACTCCCGGAAGTGATTAACATGCAACATCTTCCTATAATATCCACACATTATCCACCAAACAAGTGATGAGAATGCTCCCACTTTTCAGGTAGAAGTTGTTATCTAGCAACAAATTCTCATAACTAATTTACAAGGAAATGTGTAGCAGCTAAAGGGAGAATTAAAAATCAGATCGTGAGAGTTAATGAATTATGGCTGCAAAGCAGAAATGAAAATTTACCTAAATCTGCAGCCAAATAAACTAAAATCAATCAATTTTATTTGTAATTATTTAATAATCTGTCAAGCCGTTCAACTTTAATTTGTGTGAGTTATTATGTACTACCATGGAATAATAACAAAAGCAAAAATGCCTGATAGAAATAGCGGTCTGGCAGAAACCGGTGGACGTAGGTACTTGAGGTTATTGACTTCAGCTTGCAATAGAGTGCTATTCGATTGAGTGCCGCAAAACCAAAACCAAAGTTAGAGCAACAGTCAATCATAGCATGGAAACTATCACAACGAGCCAATCAGAAGAAAGGAAACTACCTTCAAGAACCAATAAGAAGTCTGAGTACAAACAACCACCAACTAACTAAAACGCGGGAAAACGCGAGAAAACGCGGGTGACCAAGGCGTGAGTGGTTTCAGTTTTGCATCTGATTGGTGGAAAAGGTGGCGCGAGTTTTCTTGACCAATTACAGAGCGAAATAAAGCAGAAACAAAGCAATCTCCAATTACTTACGACATATTATTTAAAATTGCTCTACTTTCATTGTGCTTTTCCTTTCAGATGTTTGTGCTCGTTCTTTTCTGGTTTCAACTTTACAACGGTTTCTCAGGCTCAAATGCTATCGACGACTTGTCTCTGATTCTCTTCAATCTCGCGTTCACAACGGTGCCTCCGGTGATTTGTGGAGTCCTGGATAAAGATGTTCCCGATCTAATATTGACTGCAAATCCTTCTCTGTACAAAACAGGACAGAAGAGCAAGGTTCAGATCAGTAGAATACAGCTTTTTTTTTAATATGTAGCTGTAATCGAACTATTCCTCGTATTACAAAGATCTAGTTAGACAAACCATGTTAAGAAGCACCAGACACTCTGAGTCCCACTTTGAAGTACACGTGGGGAACGCGCTAGTCATGTGTTAGGCGTGCTGGACTGTGGATCGGTCTGCTTACGAGCCCCGATTAGCGTGGGGTCTTCTTGGGCATGGCGCATCCCTGTCACAGTTTTTCTTCTTGCCCAAGAGTAGGAGTGGTTACGGATGAACTTTTAGTAACAAGTGACGGTTCTTCGTCGGGAAAAAGGGGAGTGGGGGGGGGGGGGGGTAGGGTCTCCTACGATGGACTAGTACCCGTTCACAAGGAGTTGTGATACTCGTAGTCACCTCGTGTTATAGTCACGTGGTTAAACTCCGGCGGTAGAGGGCATTACTCTCGCCAAACTTTCTCTTAAAGTATTCCTTGGCACATATCATACCGTTCCTGAAGAGGTACTGATCAGAAACGGATTGAACAGGTTTTTGAGCCTACTCCCAAGGGCCCTTTGCCAATCATCAAGCAATGTGAAAAAGGCATTACGTGCTTTTTTCGTTCAACTGAAATAATCGTTATGTTTTAATCACGGATTTGTTTGAAGTACTTCGTTAGTAAAGGACTGTATTTTGGATAAAATTTTTGATTTTGTTTTTACCTATAGCTTTACACAAGGAAGCTGTTTTGGACGACAATCTTGGATGCTTTGTATGAAAGCTTGGTGGTGTTCTATGTAGCTTTCTGGGTGAGTTACATCGTATAATGAACCTGAAACACCAAAGGCCTAAGAGCGCTTTTTGATTGAGCCAAAGAACCTTGGACGCTTTAATAAGCTCATGGTGCTAATCTGTCTCGGGCACCGACAAGCGGGTTTGACTAATTTACAATTAGCCTTAGATTTGAATCTGATTTGTCACAAGATCTTCTCAATAACAAAAAGAGGTGAGAAAAATCTTGTGCAAACCGAATTTCTTTCTTCCCTCCTTTGACTGTTGCTCCAATCAGTGTTGAAGAACACGTGATTTCACAAATCAAACCAAAAATGACAAATTGACTTGTCAAATGTTTTAATGAAAGTAATGAAGTATTTAATCTCAATATTTCTGCTTTTATTACACCCATTTTGAAATCACTGATGGTCCCTGTAATCTGATTGGCTCTAATTGGTGCGATTTATTCACAAATTGCACCATTTTTTGCTTTAAATCGCATCTTTTCCCCAGCCAGTGAGGAGGCTACACTAAAAACAAAACAACCAATCAGACTTCAAGGCTTGTTTAAAGTAACCGATCATATTGCAGGAAGATGAAAGACATGGAGTATCATATGGCAAATTTTGCAACTTTTGTTTCCAAAACTCTAATTTTTTCCTCCCAAAAAATGGATGAATTTAATTTCAAACCAGCTCAGTATTGTATTAATAAAATATTTGAACTGACCAAGTCCTGTATTTGGGCGATTTCAAAATGGATGTAATAAAGTGGTAATTGAACCTCGTGTTGTGCAATTTTGGTCTGAAATCATACTTTTGATTTCAAATTTTGGAATCACGCGTATGATTTCAGCCCAAATTGCACTCCACTCAGTTCAATTACCATTATTAATTTCCGATGGTAGATTGATTTCTCAGATAAGAACTGTGAATAAAGGTCAGCAGTTGATTCAGCAATGCGTCGACGCATTAGAGGATGTCAAGTGCAATTAATAAGTGTCACTGTTTTCAACTATTTCCAATTTTTATTCATTACAGGTGTATAATGGAACCGCTGCTGGCATTCGCATGGTTGGGGTTACCCTTCACCAGAGTTCTGTGATGGTTGCCAACTTGTATTTAGCTCTGATCACAGCTCAGTGGGTAAGGAAAACAGCGAATATTTCAAACGTCATTTCTTTTTCTCCCAAGTAATCAAACCTTTCTCAATTTTACTTGAAGTTTCGATTTAATGCAGTTCACCATATATATATAAGGAAAAGAATGCACAAGTGAAAAATGACTTTTTTACCCCCTCTGACTGACTAGCTCGGAAGTGACTAGCAAAGCACTATTCAACCAAGAGCAGCCGAAGCCAAACAATGAGAGGAAGTAACGACAGAACTCAACACTGAAGAACCTTAAACCACAGTACGGCCAAGGTTCAAACCCTCAATCGGAACTTGAGCACGCTAACCGTTAGGCAAACGCACCTCCCAGGAGATAACTCCTCAAATGTCTGCAAATCTGTCTGTTAATGTAAGGCGTACTAACTCATGTCGTGGCATTTTACCCGCAGACAATTCTACATCATGTGTTCCTATGGGGTAGTATCGGTATCTCATTCGTGTGGTTCGCTGTCTTCGGCGAAATTAGAGACGTCTTTTGGGAGATGTATAAAGTACCATTCGTAACCATGGCAACCAGGGAATTCTGGGCTGTTTGCGCTTTAAGTGCGGTTGCTGCTCTGCTTCCAAGGTATTGTTGAATGTTATCCGATGTAAGTTTAGTTCTCAGTTAGTAATC
Organism: Pocillopora verrucosa; assembly: GCF_036669915.1. Classification (NCBI taxonomy): domain Eukaryota; kingdom Metazoa; phylum Cnidaria; class Anthozoa; order Scleractinia; family Pocilloporidae; genus Pocillopora; species Pocillopora verrucosa. Next base: position 16,808,149 of record NC_089325.1, read on the forward strand.
GGGCGAATGATTTCAAACTGGCCAAGCGCGTAGCGCAAGGTTCATTTGAAATTAGGAGAACGATGACACCTGACACGAAGTCCGATTACCAATTAATGTCGGCAGAACAACAAAATGCGAGAGGCTCAAGAATGAAACATGTAATTTTTAGAGGTTGTACGCTTCTTATGGATAACTGATCAGCTAAAGTTCAATTTTCTTAAGTTGATTTTCAATCCAAACCTGTCAACGCGCTCATCTAAGAAGTTTTTCTTTATTCTGATTGATCAGCGAAGGGTTGGAAGGTGAAATTCATTGATTGATAGTTTATAGTGCTTCATCATTTTTCGCATAGGTAATCACATAATTTCGAGTGCAATTTGTGGTCTTTGGGAAAATTTACAAGTGATTATTTATTCCAAATTGCACGTGGAAAATTATATGATTTCGTATTAATAATAGACATGAAAAAACACGAGATAACTTATCATAATTATGCAGAGGCAAGGCGCGCGCATCAAGTGCAAAAATAGTGTATTGAAACCCTGCAAGTGACATTGTGCGTTCTGTCAAAACAACTGCGTACGATCAAAACAATAATATACAATGATATTTTCACGTCTTTAAGGCGCAAAAAAGTCGATAGTCCGGCTAAACAGTTCAAGGAATTGTTCAGTTTGGTTAGTTACTTCTTTGCATTGATTTAACCCTCTTCTGCATTGAATTACATGAAAACTGCTTTTATCTGAACCAATCAGAACTGAGTAATTTTTTCCTGTATCTTATTAACTGCTTAACTGTCCGATTTGGCCTTTTACTTTTTAATATTTTTTTTCCTATTTTCAGGGTGGTAATTTCAGTGTTTCGGCACACGATTTGGCCCACAGAGATCAACAAAGCTCAGCTGGAGTCAAAACAAAGGGAGGAGACATTGGAGAGTAGAACAACGTCCGTGGACCAAAGTCCTGAAATAGAGAGAACACCTATATCAATTTAAGTGTAACGCAGCCCAGGCGATATACTTCGGTGATGTTCTCCGTTCTTTTCTCCTGTTAGGTGCTGTTGGGAATAGTTACCAGGTCTTTGCAACTTGAGTCGATCAAGAGAACAGTATAAGCGATTTTATCTCCCTTATGTATGCCGTCATATTAATAATTCTAACTCCTGGAGGTATCCATTAACTGACGAGAATGACAATTTTCGAATGTGCAACTAAACAACAAATATGGTTTCGAATGGGTTGCAAACCTATCGAGCTATTTCTAAGACTAGAACATGTATCACAGGATGAAACGCGACCTATTCTGAGACCGACATCGTTTGCACTCGACGTTTCCAAAATGGCTTGATAACTTAAGTACTGTAAATTTTATCCTGATATCCACAGAAGAGTACATTAAATAAATATATTTTGCGGATTTTGGCTTCATCTCTACTTGATCGTTGCATGGAGACCCGTATCAACCTAATTGTGAAATGGTAGTGAGCACTTCCTCCACTTTCAAACTCGGCCGATAACCCTAAGTACAAGTGCACTTTACTGCGCCTGCGTATATCGGTTCAACTCTTCACTCGCATGCTCAAAAAAAATTCTCACTACAGATTCTTACCGTACATCGTTTTTTGTTTTTGTTTTTTTTTTCACTCGAGCTGAAAGTTGGTGTTCTATCAAAGTGATATCCCATGGTTAAACTTGTGTCAATTCTTAGTACTTATCCATTTAACCAAGGGCATAGCTAAGCTTAAGGTTCTTGGGTGCCGCTTGATATTTGCGCGCGACGGACTTCCTGGTAAAAGAGAGACTGCTTGGGGCCAATTTACTTAGTTAACCCACCCAGGGAGGGAACGGAGGAAGAAAACGGGGTGGAATGGGAGGGACAATTGGGCATTTCCATTAGTCCAGTGCAGTCATTTTCTGTACTTCTCTATGAACAAAGGCTGCACAAAATATGAATAAATTGGTTGCAATGGTTTTGAATGGTTGTAATGCATCTTTGTTTTCATTAGAATAATTTTAATCGATGCAAAATCTCATAAAAATACAATGAACTCAAATATAAGCTTCCTTGCTCATTTAGTCATTAGGGTAACTACAATTTTCACAAATTGAAAAAAACATGAAGATACTTCAACTTATACCTTGCACAGTATTTTCAATATTAAAAGGTCGTATTCACAAAGAAAAAATCCTATATTCAAGACCGTATTTCTTTACTTATAATTATGGTACCTATTCTACTATTTCAACCTGAGGAAATGCTTCATAATTTTTGTCAGCAACGATAATTTTGCTACATATTATGATATCTTGTGCCTAATAAGCATTTATCTCTGTACATTATGTGCAGTAATTAACGACCATTTTACAAAAGGAGGACCCATCCGTTTTCGTAGTTTAAGTGCGTTATAAACTGTCGTAGATGGAGTGCAATATGCTGGAAAAGTACGTTTTAGTTTAAGGTATGTTTTTTTAGCTATTTTCCAGCGAAAGAAAACGAATTGCTTGAATGAATCTTGGGTTCAAATTTTAAGGGCATTTAAGCCTGAAATACGAGTTCGCTTGCGGGAAGCATATATTTATTTAAATCCAAGTGAGGACGCCGCTGTTCAAAGAAAATCAGGGAAGACAGGTTGCGCTGAATCTCTTTACATCTTAATGGATGTGGTCACGATCCATTTTTTTCTCCAGGTGGAATGTTCTGCATGCTTTCACTGACCGCTTTTCTTTGAACCGCAGGCGAGTTCTCCACTGATCTGGAAGCGTAAGGTTTGGGCTTTGGTGGAGGTTCCCTGGCCTGCGAAGGTCTGGGAGGTTTGGGTGGCGGAGGGGACTTTGGACCTTGATCTGATGAAAGACTTGTGGACTTTCGGGGTTTAATTGGGGGCGGAGTTACCCGCCCGGGACCTTGGTTACCATCCGACACATCAGAGCGTGATCGAGATAACGAACCCGTTGGTCGACTTGACGACGGGCTCATCGTGTTCCTCCGTGGGACTGGGACTGGGGTACGGGGTTTCACTGGTTGGTCAACAGACTCTTCCTCTGTCGATGACGTCATCGTTGATGTCCCCGTTAACGTTGTTTCCGAAAATGAAAATGTTTCAACCTTTTCAACGGATGTGGAGAAGTGATGAGTTCCTTTAAACGGAATAAGTGGTGGGGTAGAATCGTTCTTCGTGGGCGACGTTGCTAAAAGATCTACACTCCGCGAGATGGATGACGGTGATGGCGGCGGAACATCTATGTTGGATTCGCGCTTTGGAGGTGTTCCTGGGGAAAAGATGTCGCTGTCAAAGGAAGACGAAGCTGAAAAATATTGTGTGCTGTTCGATACCCAGCTTGCTACTGACTCATTGGGTGAAGAAACGTAGTCGTAGGGAACTCGTGGAGACGATGGTGGTGTTACGTAACTATAGTTATTTGGTCCACTGCCACTTGGCCTTGGAGCTGTGAAAGACCCCGGGCGGGGAGTTCCCAGGGATATTGTTGAGCTTGTAGACCCCGATGGAAGAGTTGATCCACGGGAATCTCGCGTTGACGACCCAACCTGGAGTCTATCAGGAAATTGTTTTTGAAATTTTAAAGGAACTGAAGGGGACATTGGAGACGGGAAATCTGAAGCTGTATCAGAGAAGACTGAGGAAGACGCTCGACTGGAAGTGGTGCTGGCGTAGCTTTTACGTTTCTCTGGCAACACAGGAACAGGTTCTGAGTTCGAATCATCTTCAGCAAACGTCAGAGTATCAGGGCGCTTGAATGAAAGAAGGGACAGAACACAATCAGTCAGGAGAAAGATAAGTAGAACAATTGAGTGTTCTATATTTTCTATGGCGCCGTAATAAGGGCGCTGGCCTTTCACTGGTGTTGACGTGGTTTAACTTCCAAACCTAGCGTTACATGCGGACTGAGGCCAACGTTGGTTTTTTTCTTGCTCTCCTGCTCCAAAGACTTTTCTCTGTATTCTCCAACAATGATACCACAACGTATTAAGTTTCATTGAGATCTGGAAGTAGTAGATGAGCCACTTGGAGAATTTCCGCTTTTAAATTCAGTAAATAGAGTACATCTTTGTGAGCCAATTTACTGTTTTTCCACGAAATAGTCATCTATAAGTGACCCACACGGCCCAGGATTCTTTGATACCAGCCTGAGAGGATTAAAATAGAGCACACAAGGACAACATCAGGACAGTGATTTCATAATTCACGTTGTCGGTAACCCGTTTCCTCCCTTTCAGAGTAGATATTTAAAGTCTATGACGTACGTTAAAAGGAAAACCCGTTTCCACCCATTGGTTTTTTCTGGAAACCCTGATTCGCTAGTCCAGAGACATTCTAGATACAGACTTCTTGGGAGGTAAAGCGGGAAGATTGACGTCATCAACTGCAGGGGGCCTCCCTGGGCTCGTTCCCAGTAACAGACTACCGTTTTACAGAATTATCTGCTGACCAGACCAATAGAGGTACTGTAGGACGGGTGGTTAGGAGGGACTGACGAGGGTGCTGTCTTGTGGGACGTGAAATTAAGACACTTTTACGCTTGGGAGGGAGGGCGGGGGATATTTCACACTGGAAAGGAACGTGAAATGAAAGTAAGAGGAATAAGACCACCAAAGTATTCGTTAGCTTAGTAAAGTTCAGTAGTACATGTACCAACTATAGAGAATAATCAGAAAACGATAATTTCAACAAGCTTGGTTAGACACTTTTTCAGGTTAATGGATGGTTCACTGGCTCTAATTGTATTTCGGAATGCTACTTCTTCGATTAGTTCTTTTCTTTTCTGGTTGGGATTAGTTTTGGTTTAAAAACACCTATTTAACCTTGAAATAATTCTAAGGGACAAATCTAGTTGATGGACATACTTTGCTTGAGGTGATAGCACAGTCCTTAACATTCCCGCTGGGGAGGAACTTCGTTGTTGAAGTTTTCCACAAAGACCCATCCTTCTACGGATCGTCTAGGCGAGTGCAAGAAGCAAGATCTGGTTTGGAGTTTTTCTTCGTTGGAAACTGGTGGCGAAGATTCATCTATTTCAGAGAGAGCCTCCAAGGATTTAGAACCAGACATCTGCTTGTAAAAGAAAAAAAAACTTCAATTATATTTCCAAATTTGTAAAGAAACAACAATGTTTTATTTGTGGGTTTAATTAGCTAGGGTCTACTTGGAGAAAAACTGATCTTCAGGACTGAGCTTTGTTCTCGTCAAAATAACGTTAAGCATACATAACGACTATTCTGATGATTTTCATCGGATAAATTTTATCATATGAAGCTTCATTTAAGAGTAATTTTAGAGACAAAAAAGAGAAACTAGCGCACCTTTTGGACGGAATATCATCGCTTTCATACCACAAACTCTGTCGTGATCGATTTGCACTTTGCCGCCTCAGCTTCATGGTCGCCGCCGCTGCTGGAACACTTCTGGTCAAAGAAACACAATAAGAGTAAGTATTATAGGGAAAACATTGAAGTTTCTCTTTCCGCAAAAGTATATTACAACAAATATAATCAATCGACAAATAACAGAAAAATATGGCAAGGAAGCCAAATAAAGGCTGGAGACTTGTGAACATTGGGTTGTTCAGGTGATTTAGTGAATGAAAACACTCAAATCTTCAGGAAACGTGCACTCCATTACCATTATATTGTTTTTCCAAACAAACCAAATACTTGTAAACTCTGTCAGGTTGAAGGCAGTTTGCGGTTCGACAAATGAATCTGTAAGTTGCAACAAAAGTCCTTTCCGGAACCTTGTCTAGGACCATAAAGAGGAGACGTAATAATATACTTACTCCCTTCCCAAATCTCCGGGTAAACTCTGTTTTCTTACTGCCTTCACAAACCCTGGTGTTGACGTTGGATTCACGGGTACTGCCGGTAACGGGATCTACGAAATCAAGATAAATCATAGCTTCAACGAATCTAAAATAAAAACGATGGTCAAAGCTACAACTAAGTGCGCTCAAAAATACGCCTTACCCACCCCTTGCCTGTGAGCAATATATTTTCCACTGTATTTTAGCTTCGCATACCTTATTACAGTTTGTCACCTTTCACGGTGTCGCAGTACGCTTATTGTAGCTTCCGATTGGTTCGTTACCTATTTAAGATGCTGTTTTCAGTTTGTTCTCTCTCTCTCTCTCTCGCTTGCGACCTTAGCACTTGATGAATATGTTTCGGATGAGTTAGCATCTGGCTCGAGGACGAAAAACGCTTAAAGAAAGCTAAGAAGGCAGCAAGCAGGAAAAGGAGACAGCCTACACAAGGTCGTCGTGGACCTGACAAAAAGTTCAAAGGATCTTCGACTTCGAGGGATCAGCAGCTTTTTCGCGGTGAGCTAGCCCGATTTTTATTTTCTTTTGCGCTCTCTCAGTTTTTGTATGATTATTTTTGTAGTACTTTGTTTGTTCTCTCGCTGTTAGGGTTCGCACGCGATCCATCCATATCTGATTTCGCCTGGCCGCCTTAAGCGGTAAATAATTTACGTTGGAGTGAAGCGAATTAGAACGTAAATATATTTTCCCCTGTTATTTTTGCTTCGCATTCTTTATTACAGTTTGTCACCTTTCGGTGTCGCAGTGCGCTTATCGTAGCTTCTGATTGGTACGTTTTACCTATTTAAGATGCTGTTTTCAGTTTGTTCTCTCTCTCTCTCTCGCTTGCGACCTTAGCACTTTGGAGCTGTTTCTGCTTCGGACTTTAAGATCCCCACCCACCACCCACCCTCCCTCCCTTTTCTCAGACTAGTACCAGTGACAGTATTATCGACTCTGATTTTATTCTTTCTGCTAGAGGATTGGCCTTTTTAACAGGGCAGACAATTTCTACAGTGCCTGTTTCCGGGAACATTTCTAGGATCATGATTAGGCACTGTATTATGTCTACATTAAGCGCGCAGCACTGGGACTCGAAAGTTAAGATGGATCCCTATTGCACTGAGGAGTTATATTTTTGGAAAAACAATCCAAATTCCATCAAAGTGCGCGATTGATTTCTCTTTAATAAGCCATAGCGTTTCGCTTACACTGATGCCAGCGCTTCAGGGTGCGATTCAGTTATTACCCTTAATGAGGATTGTGTGTGTCACAAGCTTTGGGAGCCTTCAGAGCGTTCTAAGAGTTCTACTTGGAGAGAGCTTGCAGCCATTGATTTTTCTCCGAGTCTTTTGCGCCAATTTTGGAAGGTTCACTCGCCAAGTGGTGCACTGATAGCAGACGATGGCTAGAATCATAAAAGTCGGAAGCATGAAATTGGATTTGCACAGGCTTGCTATTAAAATTTTTCAGTTTTGCGCGGAGCACAGTATCGTATGGAGGTCCAGTGGATCCCACGAACTGAAAATGAGAAGGCGGATTACATCAGTCGCCTATAGACTTGATGATTGGCAAATCACGCAGGATTTCTTTCTAAGTTTGGAAGAGTTATGGGGCCCGCATACAGTTGACTGTTTTGCTAATTATTATACAACAAAGCTCCCTAGATTCTTTGCGTCAGGAATTGACTTCTTCGCCCAAGAGTTAAGTTCCGAGAATTGTTTAGTGGTTCCTCCAATTTCTCTTGTTGCTTTCATTATCCATTATCTGAGCCTACAGAAAGCGATGGCTACTCTTGTAGTTCCATTATGGCCTTCGTCCAATTTCTGGCCTCCGTCCAATTTGGCCTCTTCTGACGAGCAAATATCGGTCGCTCTTATAGGATGCTTTACGGTGAATGTATCCCAAGCTCTCACCCTGGGAAGAAATTCAATTAATCATCCAATCCTTGGTTCTCCTCGCTTTACAAGCGAGGTTGTTGCGCTTAGATTCGAATTTTTGTAGGGATTATCCATCTTTTTCGCCCTTCGAGTAGGTTTCTGCTCTAGCTTTTAGTGCTGGTATTTGCAGGATTTGACACTGGTCATTAGTTGCATGGACAGCTATGTCCAGGGTAAATGACACTGGTCATGTGAAGGGACGACTGCGTCCGTTGGAGAAGATTTCTTTCGTTTTAGAGCTTTATAAGTTGAACGAGAAGGTTTCGAGTTCTCTCGACAATAGGAGACCTGTTCACTTATGGAAAATTGTGTCCTTTTTTGACACTGGTTCGCGTGCCATTTGGCCAAGGTTTTTCACAAAGTTGAACTGTGCTGTTCCTGTTGGTTTAGGTTTTTCACCTTTCTTAATCAAGGCTGTAACTTTGTTTTTGCTAATTGTTTGGTTATTTTAGTGTCTGAGCGACTGTGTCCTAGACGTGGTGTTGCCTATTTTATATCCGTTTGCATGTAGTTTGTGGAGCCTTTGGGGGTTTAAATGATCTACTAGAGAAAGTAGTGTTTGGATATAAATGCAGTTATTGCGCGTTAGTTATTTAGTTTTCCTTGTAGGTTATTAGCCAGGCCTTTGTTTAGAAGCAACTTCGCATGCATATTTTGCCTCGGGAGGTAGGTGTAGTTTCTTACTATAATGCAGCCCGCAGACATTGAGTCATAGGCATAGGGCCGCTTATTAGAATTGCTGTCATCGCTTGCGTCACAATTACTAAAGCCGCTATCCTGTAGTTGAAAATTTTGGCGATATGATTTTTTTCTTGCAGGTTGTAATTGCAAGTGAAGCATGGATGGTACTCCCTCCTGCTATTAGACCGGATTTCAATTCAGGGCGGATTCTACTGTGAAGAAATATCTTAACGAGGAAATAAACAAGTTTTTTCTGTGGTGTGGAACTATGAAAATTGCGTTACAATTGCCTTTTTCTTCCTCTGTTGTCACCTTTTATCTATTTGGCTTAGATCAACAGCTTGGGTCCCGGCCGCAATGATTTTGGTCCATGCTGCACTTTGTTTCTGAAGATGGTCCCAATCCTTTGGATAACGCTTGTTTCAAGAACTTGATTGCGTGCGCCAAGAGGACAAGGAGCAATCCAGTTAACAAGAAAAAGCTCATGGACCCTGCCATAATTAGAAGCATTATTGGCAGGCACGGGGCTGAGGAAGTTCTTTAGCTTTAGGCTTTGCAGGGTTTTTTCGTTTTAACGAGTTGGCTAATATCGCGATTTGCGATGGTTTTGTTAAAATTTTTGTGCCAAGGAATAAAATGGATGTATATAGAGAGGGCAACTATGTCTATATCGCTAAGTTATAAAATCCTTTGCTTAACCAACCTGGAGGTCTTTAGGCCTGGCAGACTTTCTCTCCTCCCCTGAGACACGAGCCTTCATGTCGGCGAAACAAGTCTCCATTTTGTTATGAAACGGTCTCAAGTCCTTGGTTGCTAGTTCATCGTGAAGATTCAGACCTTTCTCCAAGATCTTCACCTAAATGAAGGAAAAAGTCACATATCACATTTTTAACCTAACTTTGTCCAATCTAAGCCGGTGAGATTTGAACAGGCCCCTTTATTTCTTGGGCTAGGCACACCATGCTCACTGGTATGGATGACTGCTCATCGAAAACGGAGCTTTTCAAGGGCGCTCCTTGAATCGCAAGACCTACTGTCTGCACCAATCTAGATAGCAATCTGAGCATGTCGAAAACGCTTGCGTCACAGCTCTTTAATTTTCGACAGAATAGTAAGGCCCTTATTCTGCGTATGCCTATTGATGCAGTCGAGCGTTTCCGTAACCGGTGATTGATGCATTTTCAACTTATCCACCATGATGTACACAAGGCCAAAAAAAGATTACGGAGGAATATTGCAGTAAACAAAAGAACCTGCAGTATTTTAAATAATCAGGCCGTTTAGCATACGAACAACCTTACCTGATTTCCTATGGCGCGCTTTAGTTGGTCGATGAGTTGCCTATCGCATGGATTATTCTTTAAATAGTCTGGGGCGAAAAATGCCTAAGAGAGATAAAATAATGAAAATACATTTGCATATCTTCCGATCAACCAAACGCAATAACTGTAAGAATATCGTAGCTGTTCCGACAACTGTATCTAAAACAGGCAATTTGTCAACGTACCTCTTCATACTTGGCTATCCCTCCCATAACAGCAGCATCTATGATACCATTGAGTATCATACTCAGAGGGTTGATACTCTGATTCCTATCTGAGAACAGATTAGCGATGATCCTATCGAGCTCTTTGTTCTTCGATTCCACAGTTTCAACTGCATTGAGAAGGGGGCTGATTTCAACCTAAAAAGGCATCAAAAAGGTAATGTCATATGGAAGAAAATAAGAGAACATATTTTTCGAAAAGGAACATGATTGTCTTTCATGTGTGTACCGAGGTTGTATTCGGTAGAGGAAAATCTCACCCTAAATCTTCCAATCGCAGACAAACCCTGTAATTGGTACTTTGGACACCCTACCGTTCGAGGTACACAGCAAGCCATAGACACCGATGTGGCTACATCTTATAAGAAGCAAGCCACATAAATTATCATTTGGATTTAATTTCATTGTTGAAGTATGGAATAGGTAACGAATTGAGGCCAAGTCACCCATAACTGTTGCAGCCTAGAACGGTTTGCGAGGCATAGAGAGACCAGAATTTTTATCGATGGCATGGTGATCCATCGCAAGGTTACCCCCTGTGTCTTGCAAGGTTTCTCTTACAGTTGAATACAAAACAATTTCTTCAAACCAAACTCTATCTCCTAATTTTTTGCTTGTTCTGATAGGCAGTGCAGCTTTTCAAATAGATAAAATATCTTACGAGCACAACACAACCTGTTGCTATCACAAACACTTACGCTTTCTGAAGATGTGATTTGAAACCATCGAAAGAATTCCAGGCAGAGGTGAAGCGATCATGTAGGTCGTCTTTCTAACCATAAGTTCTAGAACAAGAAGATAATAAACATTACGATACTAATTGCAAAGCGCTTTAACTCTGCTGCAAAGCACAAAGTAGTAGCATACAACTCTGTCTCTTACCGCAAAATCCTCCGAACCTGGACGCAAAGGTCTTGAGTTAGTAAACCTTCTGACATCGTTCACCCGGTAATAACTAGAAAACCAATTCATCAATTAAATCATTAATTAGGCGTTTACACATGACTTCACGGCCAACATATTGGTTTAACGAAACAACAGGATGGTGGCCATGTTAAATTAAGGAACCAGCCAAGTCAATCCGGTGGGATGTGAACGCTTTTACAGTAAACACGCCCTTTTTTTTGAAATGATTATTAATTATTATTATTACAAACCATTTCTAATCTGACTGTGAATATATGAAAATCATATGTGACGTGCGGATTAGAAAATGAATATGAAAGCGATCTTCGCCGTAATGAAAAATACTGAAGCGGCGGTGAAGATAAGGACTAAAAAAAATTCAGGCCTGTACGGGATTTGAACCCATGACCACGGCGATAACGGTGTAGTGCTTTACCAACTGGGCTAACAAGCCTTATCTACTGAGCATCGCCCCCGGACAAACGCCGGTAAGGGTAGACCTTAATACAAAAAATAAACTTTTCCCGTTCGAAATGGCTGTCGCTCTCTTTAGCTCTTCTTTTCATTCTACATTTTGATCACATAGCTGGAAGGAAGTTTAAAACGTAAAAAGTACAAGTAAAACGCAAACAGAATGGACACGCCTGGACTTTCGCTACAAAGAGTCTTGACCAAGCGCACAAAAACTACTGACCACAGTTTCATCCTTTTACAGTTGACGAAATTCAAATGCATACAGTAGCAGTTCCATTGCGAGGTTGCAGTTTGTGCTGGTTGTCACATAATTTAGTCGATATTTGTGCTGGGCGGTCTTAAGCGATAGTTGAAAGTTGAAAACAAAATAAGCCTTATTTCACATAGAGTCATGTTTTAAGCCTTGTTTTCATACTACATCAGTACACTCACCCTGCAATTTTATCATCTACGACTTTGCCAGCAAAACGTGCTTCGTGTTCTGAGATAGGAATCACTCGGCAACACTGCAGATCTGTAAATAATCAAGGTCACAAGTACAAAAACAATACCGGCCTTCATCCATTGTAGTTCATCCGACTTCTAACCTAAATGAAGCTTTTAATGTTAAGCCTGCGAACACACCCTCATATTAAGCGCTTCGCCACGAGCGCTTCTTCGCCCAAGAGAAATTTCGAGACCTGACGCAAAGCAAGCCGGCGAGAGGTCTAGCACTAGTAACAAACCCCTCGGAAACATCTCGCCAACTGGCTTAGCTCCAGGCCACACAACTTCTCGCAAACGAGGGAACGCTCCTGCCCCAGCGCTTGTAACGAGGACCTCCTCGTACGCTAAATGACATCCATTTCACATTCTTGTCAGATTATTGCCATTATTTATTAACTATAGTGATAATTTATATTTATCACTCCTTAAAGCATACGTTAAAGGATACATTGCTTGTCAGATTCCAAGATGTCGTCTTCTGGCGGTGTGTTCTTGTCCATCATCTGAAACAGAAACCGTTTTCCGAAGGTGGATTAAGTTACAGTGCTATGAAAATCACACAACTTTCAAAACTGCTACAATCATACATGTCCTTTGACTGAGAGTGCAGTATGGTAACCCTTTAACCCCTAACAGTGATTGGCTTTCACTCCTTACAATATCAACCTTGAATCAAACTTTAAGGTCGTGAGAATAAAGGAAATGATCCCCAATTTAGGAAACTCATGACTGTCAAAAAAATTATATTTGTCAGTGCCAGAGGTACTGTAAAAATGAAAAGAACAGTGTGTAGGGTATAGGGTAAACAAATATGGGCAGCCAAACACTTAGGTTTTGGGTTTTTAAATGTGTAACAGGGTATTCAATTTTCTTATTTCGCGCCCCGAAAAGCGATATAACTTGAGGGTACGTGGTCTACGTGTGATACGTATTACACGCGATGTATGAGGGCTGCGCGAGGATTGGGACAACCTGTCAGTAACAGAGGATTTTTTCTATGCGTTCACTCAAAAAAACCCACCACGAGTGGGCAAGTACTCACCAGAGCATCAGGGAACTGCGCCTTCAGTCTCTGATTAAAGGAGCCGATTTTCTCGTATTCGTGACCTCGGTAAACAAAAGCCTTGTTCTGAGGGGAAAAAAAACACATTGTTAAAATTACGACATTATCAAACAACGCCAACCCTAGATTACTACTGTGTGGTATTTAGGAAAAAATAAACAGACACGCAGGTTTCCGAGTTTCAAAGTAGCTTGAAGACACTTTTTTCTTATGATGGCCCCACCGGTAAAAAGTGCTGACATATCTCTCTTTTCTGTCAGCCTTTCCTCACGTTCTTCAATAACGGGTGAGAGGAAGGTATAGGGGAGAGGGGAAAAGGTGACTCCTTGGGAACATTTATGGAGCAGATTGGAAATCAGTTTCAATCATTTAGCCCTCCAAAACATGGTTAAAATGCAACTTCTCTAGACAATATCGATACATATTCCAGCAAAGAGGTAACGAGTAAAACGAATCAGGTAGAGGACGTCATCTTGATATAACACTGAGTTGTCTAAACAAGGTAACAAAGAAAGTGGGAATAGCTGTTCCTAAGGAATAATTTCAAAGCATATCTTGACGATGTTGGAGTTAATGTGCGACTACACTACAGACATTAAACGAGTTTTCTCACCCTCACTGATAATGGGAAGCCTTTGCCGTAGAACCCGACTCTAAAGTACTCAGATTCTGCCCGAACCTGGGTCATGATGTTGTCGAAGAACTTGGCCTGTTTTTTCTATTCAGAAAAAAAAACATAAAGGTTACGAAGATTATCATGAACAACCACTTTAATTGAATATTCTCGTTTTCAATAATGCAGAATGCAGCAACAATACGACACGTAATCGGAATGCATCAATCACGTTTGTTGAAAACCATCCAATCACAACGGAGCATAAAGTGACACGTCAGCACAGTCGACCTCACCGTATGACGGAGACTAACAGCATGAAAGTCAATCCACATCGGAAGCAACTAATTCGAAAGACAAACCACAAGATTTCATTATCGTAATAATTACTATATTAACGTTTACTCACCAAAATGTCTCCAAGTTTAACGTAATCACACAGCAGCAATTCGTATTGCTCCGTCAGCTCTTTGCATAGTTCAATCGCCTTCTCCCATGTCTGAGAGGGAGAAAAGAAAAAAAGAAAAAAAAACAGACAAATGACTATTTGGAGAACACAAGGTCTGAGCCAAGGTACTATTGTTAGCGACTAAAGTGCAAAAATACTGTTATTTTGGAAAACATTGTGAAGTGCAAACTCGTGTACTACGAAGTGTATTTTTAAAATTACATAGCAAATGAACTGCAAACGAAGTTTACAGCCCTCATCACTCCCTGTAGGAACAGTTAAAAATAGACCGCAGAAATGTACATCTTCTGTTGCACACAAATTGAGTGAAGAGCCCGAGGTTTGGAGTGCGTATGAACAAACCTGGGTCTACTGCCGATAGTCAAAAAGTTCAATGTCAACATGTTTTTCTATACCTTTCCTTTGTCTAGGAAGTCAATGGCGTCCAAATACAACTTTTCCTTCAGCTGGAACTCTTTAAAAATTTCGGGGGAATCCTCAGGCATCGTCTCAGGCCACTTATAGAGGCAAGGACAAATGTTAGTAATAACGCGAAAACCCTGTCGAAAAGCCAGTGACTTTAGTATTCCCTTGGTAGGGTCTCGCTATGTAAGTGCTTTATGACTGAGTGACATGAACCCATGCAAATCCAAAGGAATAAGAACATCCAATAAGATTAAGGTAAATGTCACGAAGAAACAATAAGCACTCAACGTTTTTAACACATGAGCGGCATGAAGGGCGCCAAAACAGGGGTTGCCAAGTTACTGCCGGTGTAAGCTTTGCACATTAGTGATTGGTTGAGAAGCTGGCGCCAGTTTCAAAAGCAAATCACTAATCAATTAAAGCCAGAGATATTGCCAGAGATATTGCCGATTACAACCGACACCCAATCGAAGACTACTTTACCATAGGTTTTAAAACTCTTTTCATTACCTTGAGTAACTCAGCGTGTTTCAAGACGGTAAAACCAGCTTCTGTGAAGTTCTCTATCGCAATATGAAGTTCACAAAGTCTGTTTATACACCTAAAGGAAAATGAAAGAATAGACAGTCGAAAGTAAAACAGGGCGATTATTTCAAGGACGGCCACGAGATGAAAACATTCATAAGATTTCATTAAGTTCGAAAGAACGATACAAACTGGGATGCTTTCACCAGAAAATCTACTGCAAAGGAAGGGAGGACTTAACTAATACAGGTGAATAAAGGGGGCAAGTTTCTAAAGAAACTGAGGTGCTGCGTCAGAGAGAAGTATTACAAGATAATTTGGTTGTAACAACTAAGTTTACTATGTAAATTTGCCATATAAAGTTTCTAAAGCTCACAATTTCGAGCGCGAGCCCTTCATGAGAGCAAAAGGTGAACAGCGTTCAAGATACTTTAGTTAAATATGCAAGATATCCTCACCTGATATACATGTCTTCACGACCAATCTTCTGGTAAAATTCCTGAAATTGGAAACACCACTAACTTGATATTGCTTGGTATAAAGAAAGACTCTTAACTGTGACTTTAAGAAATAGGGCTTATGATGTTGCATAGAAAAACGTCTTCAGGACGTTTCACCATCTTTATCTCTTCTCCAAGTTGGGAACTAAATCTTCCGTATTTCCAAGACTATACTAAATACGTCGAGTCGAGGCTTTCTTCAAGCAATCAACTGAGAAACTGTAGCGGGACGGAAACAGTAGCGAGCTCGTCATCCCTGCATCCTTATGATAAAACTAAAAGCAACCAATAGAGCTAAAAGATCGTCTTGTCAGCTTTCCCGAAATAGCAGAGTAAGTCTTCATTTCTTACCGACAGATTTACAAGGCAGCTCATTTTCTGTTCTCTATCATCTTCACCAGACACCCTCCTAATGAGGAAACGATACAACAACGAGTTAAAACTTTCAATTCCAAGAACGACCCCGTGGGTCGCTTGATAAATTGTCGAATCTCTCTATTATTCAATTGTTTGATACAACTCACTATGCTGCCTTCAGCCTTGCTACTAAAGAGTTCAACTCGTTAATAGCAAGAGTTCTATTTGCTTGCAAAAGAAAACTTCACAGTGATTTAGTTTTCCTTCCTCACCCAAACATAATTTTTCATAAGGACTAAATTAGGAAAATTCGGTCATATCGTCATCTTTACCTTTTCACCTTTCCAACCCACATAAATGTAATTTTGAGATGCGTGTAACATTCCTCTTATTTTCTCTCAAGATTGTGAAGGAAACATGCTTGCAATTTGAAACTGAGGTGGCAGTAGATTAATGTAATTGTTACAGAAACAGTTCCCAAGCATGTACTTGCGTGACGTTTTAGTTTCAAATTTAAGTTAGAAATGATTACATTAGTTTAAGTAGCTGTCAGTGGTGTAATTTGCATATTAAGCATATACAAGAGCCATATTTTTGTTGTGTCAGTTAACTATGGCCGAACTAAAATGACCCATGTAAACGTTTTCCTTTTCTCTCTGAACTATCTAGAAAGGTCAATTATGAAAATACCAATAAAACACGAGTTGAAATTAACACGGGGGGGGGGGGGTTGCTTCTTGGTAGATGAGGTAGTGAGGTAGGCCTATGGGGATGTGCCGCTAAATGGGGTCGCATTTTCACGACCGGATTGATGGGGTTGCATAGAGTATCTAGAATGGGGTCGCACATTTGCGGGATTTTGGGGGTAGGAAAATTCCGGTAAGAAAGGATTTAAAAACTGAAAGATTCGCAGTTAAAAAGCTGTTACCGTGTTACGATAAGGTCTATAATGGGCCGAAGAATGGAAAATGGTGGGTAGGGGTTATGAGAGGCCAACGGCACATACCCTGTAAAAATTGACCAAAGTACCCCCCGCCCCCCGCTTTAACATCACTTAAGCGAGTTACCTGTATTCTAGAAGTAACTCTAGGAGGTCCGTTACTCGATTCACAAACGCTAAGCCTTCCTCACGAAACAGTATCTCGTCATCAAACTTTTCTGTTAGACTGCGAAAACAATGATTAAAATACAATATACTGCTTCAATTATGGAAATCTACATAAACTGATTGTTCGACAGAATTAAGAGACACGCCCAAGCTATTGAAAGAGAAACATTATGAAGGTTCCAACACAATGAAGATTTTATCAGTCGGGAAAGTCGTGGGAATACTCAAGAGGCTGAAATAACTATGCAGATGTTCGCAATAACAGTCACCCTGAGGTCTTGAGAACGTCGCCCTAATTTTACTTTCGACAAACAGGAAGATAAAGTGCTTTTTAAAAGCGATTTTCCGACGCAAGTGAGTTAAAAATGTAAAGCCGGTTATTTTACTATAGATGGAGCCTGTCTGATGTAAAAAGCTGTTTATCTGGTGTTAGCTAAAAGTATCCACGACACTCTCCATAGCATTTGTCTAAATAAAACATTTGGCACAATCAAACACTGTCTAGAACGCAGTGATGCCGACCAACAGCTAAACATTATTTAGATAAGCGGCCTTTAACGGTCGGTCAGTATCTTACATTTCCTTGAAGAGTTTCTTGTACTCCCTGTCGCCCTTCTTATCCATACTGACAAGTCGGTCGAGTTCGTTTACAATTTTGGTTTCCACCTTCATTCAAAACAAACAGTAACACACAACAGGATATAAGTTACCCAAAGACGCAATGTCACAAAACCAATGCGCATGTCACAAAACCGTTGTTTGTGACAAGAAGCTAATTAAAAAAGACCATTTTCGCATGTGTTTGTTTACCAATGCCTTCCCTCTACAAAGAGGTCGTGAAAATGAAAGTCACTTTCATACACACTTATCCCAATATTTTTCAGTTTCTGTTCCAGTAAAACATATCAAAACGAACGAAACCGTTATTAGCAGGTAATTTAGTGTTAACAACTGAATTGAAAACGTAAATTGACCACCGTAAAGAGTAAAAAAGTTGACGTTTCGAGCGTTAGCCCTTCGTCAGAGCGATACGGTTATTAGTTCATTACACATCAACCTTGCATCACTTATCATACCATCGTGGCCGCGCCTTTGGAATTAAGTTCACATTGTACCATGTCAAAGAATATGGGTAATGTTGCTTTACGTAATTCTGAAAAAGAAAGAGGAAAAAAAAAAACAAAACGATTCAAGGAAATTGTGAGCTATATGTTTCAACATGGAGCTAGGAAACAAACAAAGAACACATCGATTCCACTCGTACTTTATTGAATATTCTTTTGATCGAAATGGATCAAGTGACACAATCCAAGCAGGCGATACCTCCAGTTACATTCAACATTTGTCTTTCTCTTATGTAATGCCGTGAACATTCTACTAGTAACTCAACAAGTACAAAATTATTTCCATGCTTGACAAGTCTCGGAGGTATGCACAGCTATTCGTCTACCTCACCTTTTTGAAAAAAGGTGATGTAAACAAGGTGGCGGCCTTGATGTACTGTCATCAATAAGTTATTCTCCCCTTTTACTCTCCCACAAGGCCGCCAAACTATGTACATCAAGTACCTTGATGTACATAGTTTCACAAACTTTATTTCTCACGGCCGTACTAGACTAAGCAGCTCCTTTAATTTAAAACACCGATCTGTAAAACGAGCAGTTGTCAGGCCTCCTGCTTTAATTGCATTGTGAAACTTTGGAATTACTCTTGTTCTATTGTTCCTTCTTCTAGTTTTTCGAGTCCGCTCTCCTTCCAGCTTTTCGTCAAACAAACCCTTTTTGACCGCCTGAGAACGTCCTTTGACATTGACTGGCCCTGCACGTGGACACTATTTAGAATTCGCTCGTGTCACAAGCTATAGGTGCAGCTGACAACACACAAACTTGTTGTATAGTTTAGATTCCTTGTGTTTTATTGAACTTTAGCTACAGGGCGGTGCCTCACATGGGACACCAGTCCCGTTCGCACCTGCTCTTTTGGGTTAGAATTAATTTTTGTTCCTCTCTCCATTCATTTTTGTCTCTATGTAATATGTTTTTGTAGTTAGTACTATGTTATAAACCCAATAAAGTTGTTAAAAAAAAGTCTGTCCTCGTCCGTCTCCACTTTGTTAAGCGAGGAGCAGCGAAACAGGCGCAGTAGAAGGATTGCGAAGCGCAAAAGTGTTCATTGAATTCCCGCTGCTCCTGTTTTCATCGCAGTTTTAACTATGAACTGAGAGAAAACAGAAGATCTGCGAACAGACTAATTCATTTTACAGCAAGGAAACATAATCTGCCTCACCTGTTTCAGGAACCAAAGTCATTTCCAAGAAAGGACAAACCATACTCAGCATGAAATTCTTCTGAAAGGAACCTGTCAAACGATTGCGTAACAAAGTTCAACGACGTTTCTAAGAAAAAAGGCAGTTAACGATAAATAGCTCGAGTTGTATTCAAAATCAAACAGAAATTCCGTGTTTTAGAACTAGTTTCCTGCCATTAGGAAATGGCTGGCACTTTCTTTTATCACCATCAGTTGACATCCACCTATAAATTTCACCGCCATTGCAGCTTTGGAGAACATTTGAAAGACTCATTCACTTAACTAGCTCCTTCTGGCAAGTGCCCGTATGTTGAGATAATACCTAATTTCATTCACCAACGTCTGTGAGGCACCACCGCGTGAAAAAAGACCAGACAACAACACAAAGAGCTTTGTACACTTCTGAAACCCTTTTCGATAAGTACGCGGGTTCTTAGTCACGCCCTGCTAATCATAGCTATGCTGAACAGGGAGCGAACGGTTTATCCACGAAGACTAGAAAATCTAACCATCTACGAAATTCACCGCTAGCGTAGCACATTTTCGTCAGTTATTCTGAGACCTTTGATATCGCTCCCGCTTGGTCTCGCTTCGTCCCGTTTAGACCCGCCTTGTTTTGGCCTGTGTAACCGGTGCAAAGCTGTGCATCAGGTCACAATTCATTTCAGGATCACAAACACAACTTACCAAGACCCTGCCACATCTGAACAATCTCAAACCCCATGACCTGCCTCATGTCACCATACCTACCAAAGAAAGACAAAAGAAAGAGATTTGCAGGTGTATTAAAAAAGTTTAGCTAAACACAGTCATCGATATCATACACAGTAGATAAGGACCTTTAGCAAACCACGACGGCGAAGACAACGAGGAAGTGGAAAAACAAAAGATCTAATGAGCAAAACAATAGCTCAGCACGTGCATTTAAAAACTGTGTACATTTCTTAGTCGTCCTATGAAAAATAACGTGAAATCATCAGAATTTGCGTGGTCTGATAAAGGAAGGCAGACGACGTCAGATTATTTAGGTTTCCATTTGGAACTCAACGCCGCTCTCATACGTTATGCTGAGGTTAACTTGCGACGCCACAAGAGATGGTAAACACATCCAGTCGTTCGCGAAATTCCAACTAAAAATATGTATTCATTTTTAAATCGACGTCTTCCTTGGCGTTGCCTTCCTAACTGCGAATGGTCCTTGATAGCATGTCCCCCACCGCGACCTCACTTATTTCAGGGGATTCCAGACAAGGGGGGCTTATTGGAGATGACAACTTATAAGAAGAGGAGGAACTAGTTAGAATTCCTCTGTCGTGTTCATTTTTGCCACATATAGTGAAGTAGATGAAAACCTACAATATACGAAACAGATACTATTACAGGCTTGCACATAAAAGTATATTTAGTACTGAAATGCTACCTCGCCCAAGTGAAT
The DNA here is from genome assembly GCF_036669915.1 of Pocillopora verrucosa. NCBI lineage: Eukaryota > Metazoa > Cnidaria > Anthozoa > Scleractinia > Pocilloporidae > Pocillopora > Pocillopora verrucosa. The sequence goes on from NC_089325.1 coordinate 16,828,758, forward strand.
AAAACTATACAAATATTTGAGAGTACAGAACAGAACATCATGCATCACTTAAAATGTGATTTCGGCGTTGATTCACAATCAACAGTACACCATAGCAGAAGCACACAGGGGCTCTATGCGGCGTAGCCAATTAGGTTGCAGGTTTTATAACACGTGGTACCTGTCGATGATCTTGTTTCTCTTGACCTCAGTGAAGTTCTCCAGTTGTAGGTGAGATTGAGTGAGGAAAGACACCGCTAGATTGAAGTAGTTGTTCCACAACTGCGACAGTGAAAGTAGTAACAAAAAAATGTCGTTAAGATAAAACAACAAAACGAACGAGTTCTACGTCAGAACTACGGCTCTCACCTGATAGTCGAAGTTATCTCCTGAAAAGTTATCAATCAGGGCTTGTGAAAAGTTCTGAGTGGCCCTTAGAATCACACTGAAAAAAAAGCAATTTGGAAATGTCACTGTCAGGAGAGGAATGAGCTAGAAGGGAGGAATCTGGAGGAAAAGACCACTATACATGATCTCTTTGGCAGCTAAGGAACGAAAGGATAAAGAGAAGGATATATGGCACACTGCCCTTGCTGGGAAATGCCTCTTAATTGATCAATTAAAATGTGATTTCCGCGTCGATTCACAATCAATAGTATACCATAACAAGTATACGGGGGCTATATGGGGCATAGCCAATCAGTTTGTATGATTTTATACCATGTGGTACAAATTAACCAATCATATGGCCGGATTGGCATCCAAGGTCGCACTTTTCTGGATTAAAGAAGTTGTATTTTTGCAGTTACATTATTCCCAACGTGTCGATGAATTTCCTTATTCGAAGATCATGCTGAGACTTCTCACCTGTTCCCCAAAATAATGATGACAATCCAGTCCCTGAGGAAGATTCCACGCTTTACGATTTCAATGAACACAACAAAGACATTCACCAGGAAGTCTTTGAGTTCTTTGTTGTCTTTGAACTCCTTCAGATACAGACTGTAATGTTTCTCTTTCATAATCAGTAACAGGTTTATCAAAACTGCCAGGAGATGCCTCTGAAGGTAAAAAGAAGAAGAGTTTAGGCGAGTAACATAACATGATAAACTCAACCCAGCACGGAGGCTTCGTGCAATTTAAATAATTTCTACCGAGGGCAGATCTCTCAATGACATTTCCGGCGTGTCAACTTACCGCAAGCTCACTTGATCTGTCTACAGTCATCACCGTTTGAAACACAGGTTGTAGTAAGGTTCTCACCACGAGATAAACGTCGTCTTCAGTTGCACCTTCCTAGAGAAATTTAAGACAGTCGTAAATTGTGATCACCCGTGTCTATCTCCAAATTCAGAAAAGTTAACAGGAATGTCACGAAGGAATGACAAAGGGATGAATGGAAAAGGAATGAATTCTGTTTTGGGACAAAACAACTACTCGGAAAAGGCTTTCAGCCATCTTCCGAGCTAATAACGAGTCACGGCTTTAACAAACTTTCTGATGCAACTTTTTCTGCGTTCGTTTTCTGATTAATTTACCGCTTTATCATTTGATGGAATTTTTCTCTTCCTTTTCATTGACCGTGGCTCACAACGTGACCTGCATGTAACCTCCTACATGTAATAGGTTACAAATAATCACGATTCTACAGCTTTGTTCATTCTCCTCAACTGCGTGTGACAGATCACTCCCCTAAACTGTCAGAGAGTGACTCCCGAACATAACTTCCAAAACTTAACTGGTTGATCGAAAGTTACACAATTATTAAACTCAGTTACAACTATAGTTTTCATTTTCTGTTCGTCTTTAAGCACTAGTTTTTGCCTTTCTCGCACGGATTTAGGGAGGACTTGGAGGAATCCTCGTAATTATTTTATTCGATTCTTGTAATTAACTTACCGCAGCTTTTTTGTGCAGTGAGGTGAGAATTGATCCCACTATTTCGGCACATTTTCTCATGTCTTGCTTTTGTATCAGTTGTTGTTGAATGGTAGCCACAAGAACTGGCATCAAGATTTCCCTTGATTCTTAAGGAATAGAAACAAACCAATTCATTGCTTATTGGTACGGTGGATATGCAGTAATGACATTCAGAAATTTATGGATGAAATAGCTCATGTAAAATAACGTACAGCAATTGCAAGGAAAGCAGCAGAGGAATCGGACGTCGTGTTTTGTGACAACAATGCCTATGAAAAGAAAATTTACCTTTGTGCACAAAGAGCTCACTCTTTACTGTTGCATCAATAAACTGCAGTCTGCTATTGTTGAGCCCTTTCTGATCCTTCGCTGCACTGAGAAGAAAATCCTTCGCAATGGTACTAAGAAGAAAAATATACAACGAGAACATAATTACATCCGGAACTAAGCCGCCAGAGGTTGCTTTTTAAAGGCCCTTTTCTTCCAGAGGCAAACTTGCGTCAAATATCTAAAGGGGGTAAGTTTCTAAAGAAACTGTGGTGCTGTGTCGGTGGGTTTCGAGCGTTAGAGTCTGACGAAGGGCTAACGCTTGAAACGTCCGCCTTTTTACTCTTTAAGGTGGCCAATTTACGTTTTCAACTCAGTTGCTAACACTAAATTACTTACGTCAAATATCGCAAAACACGTTCACCGTTACTATAATTGCTTACATGCAAAAAAATTTTCCGAGAAATTAAGAATGATAACAATTTTTTAGCTATAAAGTAAAAAGAGATCTTCACGTTATGTTACAAAATCACATTTATCGACTCCAGGTCAAAAAGTGCGCGTTTGAGACCCGGCCAGGTCATTGTGTCTTGTTCTTGGGCAAAACACTTATATTTTCGATTTTAGACGTCGATTTAAAAATGAATATATATTTTTAGTTGTAATCTCGCGAATTACTGGATGTGTTTACTATCTCTTACGGCGACACAAGTTACTCTCAGCATAACGTATGAGAGCGGCGTGGAGTACGAATGGAAATTTAAACAATTTGCCGTCGGGTTCCCTTTTTAAGACCACGAAAATTTTGATGATTTCACGTTGTTATTTTGCAGAGGGCGGCTAAGAAATGTACACAGTTTTAAAACGCACGTGCTGAGCTATTGTTCTGCTCATCAGATCTTTTGTCTTGCCACGTTCTCCTTGCCTTCGCCGTCGTGGTTTGCGAAAGGTCCTTACTGTTGCAAGACGCTGCGTTGAAATGTTGCGCACGTTTGACTGGGCCTTAAGCAAACCACGACTACGACAGCAACGACAACGTGGCAAAACAAAATACTTATGAGCAAAACAGTCGCTCAGTGCGTGAAATCACCAAAATTTGGGCGCTCTGAGAACGGAAATTCCCACGGCCAATTGCCAAGCTTCCATTTTGAACTCAACGCTGCTCACATACGTTATCCTGAAGTAAATGTGTAACGCCGTGAGAGACGGTAGACGCGTTCAGCTACTTGTAAAACTCTAACTAAAGATATAAATTCAAGTCTTAGATCGACGTCTTCCTCGGCGTTGCCGTCCTACTGCTAAAGTTATCAACAGTCCGCTAAAAAATAATTAAAGTAAAAAAAATGAGAACTGACCGGGTCTGAAGTGTTATTAAAGGTTAGATGGCAGTTCTGGACTGACATAACTTAAGAACAAACAATTTGTTACCTTAATTCTTCATAGCTAAACACTTTCAAAGAATCTTGATAAATTCCTGAAAAATTCACCATTGCTAGAGACTGTCGAAGAAATAATGAAAATAAATTAATTAACTTCTGCTTTCAAAGCAAAACATTCAGCTTTCGAAATCTAATATCCATAACAAAAACTTGCTATGGGTAGATTTTAATAATAAGAGGAACATTATCTAGTTCCTGGAGAATACTTCTCCTTTCACTTGGAGACTTTGTCGGTTGTAAGATAAGCAACGTTTACAACGTACTTTTAAAGTTATGTCTGGGAGACGTGAGGATATCAGTGCGTTAAGATCAGTGAACACGGAGGCCAGCTCTTGTTTAAAATTCTCGTAACTTTTCGCATCTCGTCCTCTATTCATACTAAAAAAGAGAAAAGAAACTGTTTGGTAGAGTATATCAAAGTAGAGGTTTCCTCTGCGCCCAAATTATATATCAATAATGGAAAAGTAAGATGCATTAAACAGAGCTTATCTTTCAAACAGAGAGGACTGGCGATAGACGAAGCAAGGACGAAAAAATGGAAACCAGGCAATAACAATTAATGGAGTAAATTTGCATCGAGTGTCAGGAGAATCTGATACAAAACTAGTTTTGCTTCCCTGCACTTGATTGGTCGAGAATACTCGTGTCACCTAGTCAGCCAATCAGACGCTTACATGAAATCAACCACACCTTGTTCACCTCGCGTTTTCCCGCGCTTTCCCGCGCTTTCTTGCGTTCGGAGCAGATCACGTGTTTCTACGACTGATTCTCGATGGCTCCTTGAGAAATTAATCTTCGTTCCAGTCAGCTGTTTTAAGAATTATTTTGGTCTTGGCTTTCCCTAAAATTCACTAAAAGTGCTCGAAAACAAACAAATACTCGAATAGAATACACGATCGCCAGTTAGGGTCTCGACAGATGACGATCACTGTTTCATTTCATATCATGACTGTCTCCACGAGCGGGCAAGATAAAGCAAATCCTAACTTCTCATTGGATATCTACGGGGCTGTTAGGATCACTTTGGTGTTGGTTTCATGACACCCGGTCGAAACGTGCCCTAGCAAATGCGTATTGCACAAGAGAAGTAAAAACAGTTACTTGCCTGATCAACAGAATTCTTGATTGAATAATGAATTTAAAAAGATATTCTAAGGCCTGGAAAAAAAAGAGAGAGAGTGGAATTAAATTCACACCGAACCAGATGAAATAGGTGAAAAGACCGGCAGTCGATGAACCAACCTTATTCTGTTCTAAATATCAATAAAATAATACAACATCAACAAAATGTTTGAGTGACTGATTGTCTAAACAGAAAAGTTAAGCGTAGTTGCAAATAGTGACGGAGACTAAGTCGGGGCCGTAAAAGTTAATCGGGAAAATCTGAATCATAAGCGGAATCATGAGCCGAACGGAATCAGAAAAATCCGAACGTTTCCGATTCCACCTTGGACCACGACGCCAAGGATATAATGACAACCAGATTGCTGGAGTCGCAATCAGAAGCAGAAGAACCAACCAATAAGAATGCTAATCCTAAGGCCCTCAGATTGCTTACGACTCTGAAAAAATCTAGTTTTCATTGAATCATGAGCAACAGATAATGTCGGCATCTGTATTCTGCTTGCGATTCCACACGTGGTTTCATTAAAAGCCGGTTACCGGTGGTCTACCGCTGCCCATGAGACCTCTCACCCCCGTCTGTTGACCCTACGAGCAGGCGCTCGTGTTTGGGTTTTCGCCTTACGGCACTTTTACCAAAAAAAATGAATTAAATTTATTGAAGCCCCTGGATTCCATCGGTTTGATTTTCACCGGATAATATCGTTTTGTCTCTCTGAATACGACTCCGACTTCGACTTCTTCTAAAGTGGAAATCAACTTTTAGTGGATGATGATTAGCATTACCGTCAAGGTATTTCTGAGGTTATCCATTTTATCGTTTTCTCCTGTATATATCAGGGTCTGTTTCAGGCGGTTAATTAGCTTCCTACGGCAAAATAAATATGTAAAAGAACAAAACAAAAAATGAAGTAAAAGAAAAAAAGCCGAACAAAAATGAAAGTCTTCACTGAAGATAAAAATTTCAATGCAACAAATGCACAAAGTACAAAACAACAAAAAACAAACAGACAAAAAAGAACAACAGAAAGTTAATGCAAAATATAAATGGAGTGAGACAGTCGTACTAGGAAGCAACAATTTTGATTTAACAGCATTTAATAGTTATTTTTACGACATTTCAACCTAACATCCTATTAACAATAATTTAGGTTTTTGTAAAATGTTCAGTTGAGCGCTATGCCAGTTAAATATGAAATGTATAACTTTTAGGAACAGCGTTTCAAGAGGAAGGAAAACCAGTTGAAGACTGATTAACACCCGGGTAGTTAAACAGGAGCATCCAGATGTTGCACTCATCTGCAGCAAACCGGTAAAGGAACCGGATCTGGGAAGATCGAGGCTTAACCAATGAAAACAATCCAGAGCATGTAAAAGAATATATAACTACCCCTTCCTTTGGAAGCCATCTTCCGCCAAACATCATTTCTGAAGAAAGCTTATACGAAGAAAATAAAAAGCGAAATGAAACAGTCCATCCATCTATCGGGCAGATTCACCGGTAAGCCTTGATTTGGTTCACTCGCCCCAGTTTTCACGGTTCTCGTCCAACCGTACACTAGTTGTACAAACTTACCGGTGCGCCAAGGCTGCACTGAAATGTTTTTCAATATATGTCGTCAGCACATCTTGGAAGTGTTGATATTTTTCATCAGACAAAATGCAGATGATAAAAACCTGGAAAAGCAACGAATTTAACGCTGATCAAAGTCCAATAACGAATTGATTTACTTTATAGGATTTCAAGCAACTCATTTGCCCTAGGCATGAACTCATGACGCTGAAGATAATTGTTATTCATTCGTCACGGACGTGGTACGATCAAAGAGATCTACTAACCATACATCTACTTACCAGAAAGGCAAAGCGTTTTATCAGAGTTTTGTTCCTTAAAACCCAATAAAAGCTTAATCTATACATTAAAACATCCACGCTCTTCCAGCAAAAATTAAGTTGTTCCTATACAAATATCTCCTCTCCTAACCTCGCTATCTTCATCCCACAAGAGTCCCTTCTAAACTATCTCTCTTCACATTGGTTTTGTTTCTGACCTCTTCACATAAATGCATCAATGAAATGCGTTTCCCGTACGTAAATGTTTTACTTCACTCACCAAAGCTTGAAACACGAGGTTTCCACACTGTTCTGAACTTTCGTTCTGAATGGCAAACAGGGCGTCAAAAATGTCTTGAAGAAACTGTGAAATTATCAAACACAAATAAGTAATTTGTACAGTTGGCTATTAGTAAGTCGATCCCGTGGCTCGATTCTCGCGCTGGCTTGAAAGTTGATTTCCCCTAGTCTTTCAAAATTCACCAGAGGTTTATTCTTACTAAATAAAAACCTCGATATCTTTAACACTGCACCAGCTCGAGGCAACCCCTTTTCTTCATCAGGTCAATTTTAAGAAAAGTTTACCGTCAATGACTCAAACCTCTGGGTAAAGATCAAACCCCTGGCTAAAGATCAAACCCCTAGCTAAAGATCAAATATGTTTTGACAAAATATAAAGCAATACATTCGACCCGGTTACAATAACCAGGTGAACTCTATTACTTTCCTGTCTCCCACGAATGATCAGATCGATCGAAATTATTACGAGAAAAAAACCAACAACAACAATCAAAATAACCTTAACAATTTCTTCTCCGTCGATTTTCAGCAAAGAAGTTAACACCGATGGGATTTGACGCTTCTGTTGTCTCCATCTCAACAGACCAACGAGATCAACTGAAAAAATATCAATGATAGAACCTACTTGTTAAAAGAGTTAATAAAAAATAACTCGAATATTACATACAGAAAGTTGTTCCTTAGCCACTGCTCTCCGGTTTAATTAGAAATTAGAGTTTTTGGTTTTGTTCAAGAAGGGGGGGGGGGATTTGGGGGTGAAAACTCTCAAAAGGGAAAAGAACACCGAGGAAGGAGAATGCCCAATACCCCTCTTACCCCCCTTATCCTCCAACCAACACACAATCCCTTCTCCCCAAAAGGAAAAACATTTTTGTATGGTCAGGATAAACGCCTAGCTATCGTTCCTAATGCATTTTGTCCTAAGCACACTATTCATAGGCTCTTACCATTTTGAGTCAGCTTTGTGGAACACACTATCGTTTTGATGTAAAAGGCATCCTTCGAGTTGCGTACCAATCGATCTGAGCCCGCAATGGTATGGTTTGCCATTTTTGACAAAGTTGATGGCATGTGGAGATAAGTCTTCGAGTCATAGAAACAATTTTCATCATACTGTAGAGGCAAAAACATTTTTTGCTCTTTTTGACTGACAAGCAGAATCAAGATGTAAGCAAACCAAGGAAAACAAATAGAGCGTGTATGGTAGTTCATAGTCTCAGCTCTGTATCGCGTGAATGTACATCGTATACATGGTGCATTCAGTGTTTCTAAATTTTACCAGTGCGAAAGGGCCCAGTAACATTTGAGCCACAAAATTGGTCTAGAGAGTGGGAAAACACCCATACAGTTTATTTTTGCTTTTTTCTGTTTTTATTTTTGTTTGTTTGTTTTGTTTTGTTTTTCACGAAACAGGGTTGTTAGCCCTGCGCCTATTTCCCATCCCGGCGAACCAGGGGATGAGTCGTCGTCAAACCCTTGGCCTCTGACCTATCAAAAATGGACGACCCCGAGGGATAAAAGACTTTCTTACCACCTTAGGAGTTACTACGGGATGATGACTACACCCCACGATAAGGAAGTGACTCACAGGGGTGTTACTTTACACTCTATTAGCACAAAGGGTAGTGAGTGAGTGAGTGAGGTCGAAATTGAATGTTTAACGTTCAAGGTTTCAGCTGTTGAATGGGCTTCCCTGACACAATTAAGAGTTCCATCTCAAAGGAATTGCTGTGTGAATCAATCGAGCTATGTACTGTGTTCACGTTATACCTATAATGTCTACTGTGTTATGCAGATCATAAACTTTATTTGGTCAAGTTGTTCGTAGCCAGATAATCAAACCAGACTCGTAAAAATCTAATCAACGCTTCGTAATACTTGAGCCTTAGTTGAAGTACAGTACCAGAACAGATTACACTTGTCACAATGAAAGCTAAACTCACCTTATAGACACACAGGTCATGTGTCCTATCACAGATGGTAGTCCCATCAGCTCTCATCAGGCTCTCAAAAGCAAAACCAAATGTCTTGTCGGCTTTCTCCCTTTCTGAATTTTGAAATGAAGTTAAAACAATTCAAATACACACAAATTGCCATAATTTTTAACTGTCGCAGCTGGAAAGGCTTCAAGGTTAGTGTAGTGAAACTTAGGATAGTGATTGTGTTGTGTTCTTCACCCAGACATTTATATGGGGGCCTTCGACGAATCTTATCACAAGATACTAACCTGCGGGATAGGCGTAAATTCTTTGGCGTTTTTCAGGCAAGCGTAAACTCGCACGAGGAGGACGCGAGGAAAGCGCGAAGGGTGAGAAACCCGCAGGAGGAAAAACATTTTTCGCGCTTTCGATAAAGTTCTTTCAGCAGAAATGGCCCGTTATCGACACCAGGAAAAGGGTCACTCAGTAAAAATGGTTCATTAGAGATAACATGATAAGGTTCTCCGATAGAAATGACCCATTATAAATACCAAGATAAGGTTCCTCCAGTAGTAATGACCCATTATAGATACCAGGATAAAGTTCCTCCGGTATAAATGTGTCGTTAGGCTCTTAATACTCAACCACGATTAATAACGTTTTCTTATTTTGTAATACAGGTTAAGATGGGACAGTAAATGGTTTAAATCTGATTCAGGAAGAATTTCATGGTATGTTCGTTTACAGTTATTTTCAAAACTTGATTGTTAATACTCTAACAAAGTACAAACCTTCAAACTTTGACAAATGTCTAAAGCCAAATCTCAAATGGGCTCCCAAGAACAATTCAAAGGGAAGCTGTATCTGTTATCAAATCATAGATGGAAAATATTTAGTAACCAATTATACCGAAATGTGATGTTCATCTTTCGAATCTGGCAATTAGTGATTCTATGTATAACAATTGGTCAGAGCACGTCCATTGAGATACTTAGCACGCAGGAGGTTTTTAGAGACTGAAAGATACGCAAGTGTTGCTCAAGATCCAGCTACAAGGAAATTGAGCTTCATAAGACCTCTGAAACTTTCCATGTCCTTTACATCTCGATGAATGCACGACGTAGGCAAGAACCAATACTGTTTTGTAGCAATTTTCAATGTGGTAGTTTAAATAAAATTCCGTCTGCCTACATGTACGATTCAATTTGGACACACAATACCATCAGTGCACAAAATGGGAGTACGATGCTTGTTCAGTTGTTTGAATATCTGATAGCACAAATTTGTTCGCTGTTTGTAACATATGCTGTTCGTAGATGGCACAATCTAATCGCCAGCGTGAGAGTCCTGGGAAGGACTTTTGTCGGTAGGAGTGACTGATGCCTCTGCAACCTCAACCCTTTGCACTCTAGCATCAGTATTCATATTCTCCATACTGTTCTCTATACATTTCCTAAAGTGCTGACAAGGAGAATTTGTTTAACAATCAAGAGCTGCCTTGATGTTTGATTCAGTGCTGATATTGAAGGGAGACATTAGATGCTGGTCACTCTTAGGGGCCATAGGGTTAATGGAATTCATTATCAGGGTCAAGAGTTAGCATTTTATGCTTTATATCAGTACCATGACAACAAGTCACTCAGCCTGTGTAACCATTCCCCTGGGGTTAGGAAGTTTCAGACACTAATCTAATAATTCACCTTTATGGTTTCATTCCACTTTGGGCTGCTGTTGTGATAAAAGATAATGGACTGATATTCCGTTACACTGGAACCTCCAGCCCCAAGGAAAATACAATCCTGAATTAAAAACACAAAAATAAAAAATGTAAGTTTCATTTTTAATCTACATTTCAGATAACTACCATCCCTGAGTATAAACTGACACTGCATGGGTATCCTAGTTGCAATAATAGACACAAATACACTGTGAGGATGAGAAAAAGTAAAAGTCTGCCTTCCCACACAGATTTGAACATCAGATCTTTGCAGTCTGATGCTATAACTCTCAGCTATAGTGAACTAATTGACATCCAGGCCATATGCTGGATTCACATGAGACAAACATCCCACACCCAGCAATAATCAGCAAAGGTGAAAGCACTGAGTTGCTGAACCTAACAATATGCTGGACACTGTTCACTTATGAACCTAGTATACTAACTGGTTCATAAAAAGGTTTTCTTTAGCTTAGTGGTAGAGCAAAATATCATGGAATTTAAAGGCAGAAGTTCCCTTCCTCCTGTTTAGTAAAAGTCTGCTCTTAGGCATGGCACAGTGGCCTATTCAGTTGGAGCTTATCCCAGTTTCTATACAAAGAAGCGAATAGGAGTATAGTTACTCCACCCTAGATATCATCTAAGTCCATTGCTGGGTTACCCCATTGTCAGCTTTTCCTAGCAGTTAACTGGTATCCAATTATATTCCTGAGTGGAGATAGGCACTGTGAAAATAAAGTGTCTTGCCCAGGAACACAACTTGCTGGCCTGACTACATCTCAAACCCACACCACTCCACCCAGAGTCTAAGGTGTCAACCTCTTGGCCGCACCTTCATATCTTTGGCCTTCAATATTTCATGAATAACCATTACCTCAATCACTTTGCCTTTGGGTCCAAGGACACACATGGAAACCTCAACATTTTTGGATGTAGTTTTTCCTGATCCTAATTAGAAAGAAAGAATCCATGTTCAAATTCTTGTTCAAACTGTAAATTCTTACCTAGGCCCTAATCAAATGTCATAGCAGATATTACTAAAGGAAGCCTAGCTGAAGATTTTTTTTAGTCAAGAGACTTACTTTTTAAAAAAGTTTATTTGAATTCATTACCTTTTTCAAATTCTCCTCTTTCAATAGTAACATAAAGATCATTCCTTATGTCACCTGTGGAGATAAGATGCATCAATCCATTCTGAGTTGAAATGAGTGATAAAATTCAATGAATTTAACCATGAATGTGAGAGAAAAATTTAATTTAATAAAGATGCTAGCAGTTGATTATTTCAGACATATACATTACAAGTTCAACAACTAAATGTGTCATACCAACCTGGCATGATAACATCAGGAAACCCTAACTTTCTGACGACTGGAATCCCTTTTGGCAATACAAGGGGATTTTCACTTTGAATCTGAAAATAAACATGTCATTGATTTAGCTTCACTGAACCACAACTGTTACAGATACATACACGCAACCATCAATAACAAAAATTTTTGATAAATAAAGAATTCCTGATAAGGATATTAACACCCAGTTTGCAGTTATGAAAAACCTACAGAAAGATTTTTTGGTCTAGTCATAAGCATGAGACAAAGGAAAAAATTCTGAGTCCCCATGAGGAATTGAACCTCAGACCTTCCGATTCTGTGTTCTGGTGCTCTACCACTAAGCCATGGAGACTCTATGGTAAGCATGGCTTTTTACAAAGAAAAACCTCTCACAAGGAGACTCCTCTTACTAGAGATTATTAAAGAATATGCTAACTCTGCCTGTCCCACCCCACCCTACCCCTTCCACCTTTCTATTCCATAGAAAGAACAAAGAACTATCACAGTAACTCAGAAGGTTTACCTTATCCAGATCACCTTGAAACACTCTCAGGGAAACAGAGATACCTGGAAAAAAAGGAAATATTTGCCATTATCATCCTACATAGCCAGCTTACAAAGAGGAGTGAGGGGATTGGCAGGAGTTTGATTTGAGAACAGAATGTGACCACTGAAGTTTGGGAAGAGACACATAGGCAATTCACACTAAAATTTAACTTTATAATCATATGTTTCTGTCCTTTGCTAAATGGCCAGCACAATCCTGCTGACCAATGAAAATACAATTACATAATTAAAATCTGAAAACGGAGAACCAAAGAGAACTACAAAAACTTGTGAAAAAAAGGAAATTATCTTCGAAAATCTTAAAGCTCATCAGTCAAGACATATAATTTATGGACAAAGACAAACTTTCACCTTGCTAAATATCAGTTGCTACACATTATTCTTACATGAAAGCAGGCTTCTGTATCCTCATGGATACAGGGGACATGTTTCTAAAGAAACTGTACTGCTGCATCAGTGGGGGGTATTATGAGATAATTTGGTTTTATGAACTGAGTTGATAATGTAAATTGGCCATCATAAAGAGTATCTAAAGAGTTCCTATAGCTTTAGAAACTCAATTTACATAGTCAACTCAGTTGATAAAACCAATTGATCTTTCTTTCACTATTCTCATGCTCTCTAGAAATGCACCATACCACATGATCATTTCAGTGCTTGAGATTTTGAACATTTATAAATTAAATTTCTGTGACTTATTCTCTCAACATGTATCTTAAAAGGGTTAACACTCATAAATTTATTAACTCACTGCTGTTTGAGCTTGAAGCACTGTACTTGCTAGTTTGTTTTCTAATGATACTATCATGGACCATCCAGAAATCACTGTCACTACAACTGGAAATTAAACCCAAACATAAAACATTTAGCTTCCAACAATGATTGTCCCATTTCTCCTTCAGGTTAGAAAAGGGTCAACACTTATGGGGAAAGGGGCGTGCCAGGAAGGCCATCAAAACCTAACCTTTGCGCAGACAAAACCTATTCGTTTCACAAGCCTATTTAAAACAAAAACTGAGTAAATTGTGGCATATTGACTTCAAGGAGTCACCCCTGATAAACAAATCAATAAAAAGTTAGTTAAATAATACTCAAATAAATAAAAAGTTGAAAAATAAAATATACTCACCTGAAAATTGGCATGTGGAATTCCTTCTCTTCCAAACGCTCTTCTCTTCCAGTCAAAACATCCACTATATCCAACACTTGAAGTAAAAGGGAATTTTTTCTATTACTTAAATAATAGATTTACATTTCTGTTTGACACAAAAAACTGACCTTTTACAGTTTGTTTATTTTGTCCTGAAAAAAGGGCCCTCAAAAGCCACATTGAAGACAGATTTAAATGAATTGAAGAGGTTTCGACAAGAATGGCAACATTACACACAAGTACTTTTATGCTACAAATTTCACTCACCAGCACATCCAAATGGCCTTCTATAAGATGTAGTCGAGACCTTCTTGGATGAACCATCAGTAAGCATTCTCCCTAAGAAATAAAAGGGTATTGGAAGTGGTTACTAAATAAATGGAGTTAACAGATTGGTAAAACAATGTAACTTAAGTCACTAAAACCCACCAAATCTCCTCTCTCTATTTTCAAGCATTTTCCTTAAACAGTCAGTTGGAAATAAACAAAGTGGCAAGGGGAGAGAGAGAGGGAGAGTGGGGGTGTGTTAAATGTAAGGTGCATTGTCTGCATAACACATGTAAAATTTTTATCTACTATAAAAAGGAGGTTAGGAGCTCTGTTTGAAAACAAATATGAATCAGGGCTGAGTTAAAAGTTTGCAGCAAATGACACATAGAATAGAAAGCAAAATCCTTGATACAAAACATAGAACAAAATTACTACTCTAGTCCTCAGATGCAACATACCTATTCTCACAATGTGAGCAACAAGAAAAGCTTCAGCTAACACATCCTTGCTCCCAAGGTCCTGCAATTAAAAATAAAGTTATATTTGCATATTTATTCTCTTGAGTTTGCCTAATTTACAAAGCCTCTCTATAGTAAAAATTCTGACTGCATTTAGATTTTGTGCAACATTAGTGTGTACTTTATGGTTAACAGTGGGTGGCACTCCCTTGGTCATGTGCTGTTAAGCAGGATATGGTTGTTGGGGTCTTGCATCTAAACCTGGGTATAAAATTGCACCACATGGCCTTCAAAACAGGTTGTCTTTCTCAAATGGAAGCCTAAAATATGATGATGGCATCCATACTCCTTCTGAAAGGAAGGTTGGCACTGCCTTGGGCATTTGCTGTCAAGCAGGGTTTGGCTTATGGGGTCTTGCATCCTAAACAAGGTATGCAATTTCACAACAACCTCCAAAGCAGGTTATGTTTCAGGGCTAGAAGCGCTAACTACACTGTGGGATGTTAGTATCTGTGAATGAGGTCTACATGTCTGGTGCTATCAACCAAAGTCTCATTCCAAAATATTATATGTGTTATACAATGTACAGGGTTGGACAAAGTTTGTATGCTGAAATCTATTACAGTTTTTCTCAAACAACATTAGGATTTTTTGGAGGCCTCGAACAAACGTCTTACTCAAACTGTAAAAGTTCCCACATTTAACATTCATTCTCTACTTAGTTAACAATTAATCTGACAACTGACATAGTCACATACTTACAGTAAAAACACAGAATGAGTTTTCAATCTTCTGTGGTTGGTTAACTTTCAGTGTGCTATCACTTTTTCCAATAGAAACTAGAAACCTCTCACTGCATATAAAGAAATTCACAATTACAAACAAAAAGGGTACTGAAATGAGAAGCATTGAACCTTTTATTTACCCCAGTGTAGGACTAATATAAGAATGTTTTCTATCTCTTTCTAAGATCCTAAATTCTTTACCTCTCTTAACTCCAAAATTCAAAATTCTCCCAGTACTGTCTCTTTAACTTCACAAATGAAAACTGTCCTCTTATGATAAACCTTTCATATTTCATGTTTATAATGTTGTTGTATCACTATTTAAATTTTTCTCTCACTTTTTTTCCAATTTTTCACTTATATAGAATGATTTATGAATATAAGCCAGTTAAAATAACTTTAAGGTAATTTTGAATTAGTATTATCAACTAAGTTGATAATGTAAATTGACCACCATTAAGAGTTTCAAAGCTTAAGTTTCAAGAATCACCCTTCACTTTAGAGTGATTAACAAAGGACTAACGCTTGAAACATCAGCTTTGAAACTCTTACTGGTGGCCAATTTACGTTATCAACTCAGTTGATAATACTAAATTACCTTGTTATTCTCTCCCACTGATGTAACACCACAATTTCATTAGAAACTTATCCCCATTATTTAAAATAATTCTAGCTCAGCTCAATTTCCACTCTGCCATTGATTTGTCACAATTCTTCCTCTAAAAATAATATTTTTAAGAGGGAGCCCATTGTGTAAAAGCCCTTTGTTTTCTCATGGCCATTCCTGCCACCTTCAGTCTTCTTTCACACCAGTAACTTGATAATTAAATTTATGGTGAAATAAATAAAGTATAAAGCATTCACACACCTGATGAATCTTCCTTCCCTTGCATCATAAATGGAGAAAAACACCTGGCTCTTCTCATCCATGTTGTGCGTAAAGTTTGTCATGTTCAGGTAGACATGGTGTATCACAGTGCTGACACCACGAGTGGTTGTCTTCTTGAAATTTCCTCTCCCCTGACATAATTACACAACTTTGCATAAGTGCAACAAACAACTATGCATGTTAAAGGAGCATCTATGATAACAAAACTAAAGCTTGAGAGATAACAAAAAGAAAGACTGAAGCACTTTCCATGTTATATATTTATTTCAACATTATTTGTAGGGGGGGGGGAGGGTACAAAAGAGCTCTCAAGAATTTTCCTTATCCCCAAAATGTAGATTTATACCCAGCTAATACAAACTGGTGTATCATTCAATGGATATATGAGAGGCATGGCTGTATCCAAGTCCCAAGCTCATCTAAATTCTTTTTTTTCAGGTTGAACTACCTGCAACTGCTTTAAACCTTTGACTGCTTAGAGTGATGAGTGTTTAAATTCTCCTCACAAAATCACCTCTGAATCACATAATTATTAAGATCACAAGAATATAGGAAATGATTGCCAACCTAACAAGCTTTGATTGTTGAGCCAATTCTCCTTGTCAGTACCAAAGGAAATTTATAGAAAAGAGTATCAAGAATATAGATACAGATGCTAGTATGAAAAGGGTCAACTATATCCCCACAGATAGGTATCCTTGAAAGGAATATTTTCTCAACCTCTGATATTCCATAGTAAATAATTTAATATAATTGACAGTAGCACAATCATTGGAAATTATTGATAGGTGAAAATCAAATCCTCAACTACAAGCCGTTTTATAGCAAAATTAAGAAACAGGTATTTTGGAAATATATTGGATGATAGGTATTCAATGAACGATATCAATACTATTTTATTCAAATAATATTTGACTAAGATATTACAATTTTTTCAATAATTATAACTTACTGATATTTGGAGATTAGCTTCAGCACTTGAAACATGCTAAAAATAAAACAGATGTAAATAGCAAATTACATGTCTAAGACACCACAAGTCAGACTACTTCCACTACAACCTCGCAGTCAACATTGTCCAAGCACTAAAGTTAGTTTGTCAATTAGATATTCATCTAGTGAGCCACTTAAATTACCATGTGATGGCAATCCTAGAAGTATTTTAACCCTTTTACTCCTATGAGTACCAAGAAAGAATTTCTCTACATCAAATCAGTACAGTATCAAGCAGAAAAGTGATGAGAATGAAGAAAATATCAATTTGGTGATTTTTTTAGTTGATCCAATACCAAATTCTCCAAACTAATAATTATAAGTAGAATTATAAGGCTGAAAGGAAGATTAACATATGACCCATCCAGAAAACCATAGACAAAACTGACATGTAGGGCTGGACAAGTTGACATGAGCCAATCCAGAAAAAGCCATCTGGCCCTGCACTCACACAGATTTGTTGCAAAAACATAAAAAGGGAAAAAAGGAAATGAGTAAAAAAGTCACATTTTTCAATAAATTTTGAGTTTCTTGTTCTACCTTGAGAAAAAAAGAAAAACAAAGAAAAGTTTTTGTTTCTTGTTCACAATTAACAGACCTTGCTATGCTCAGTCCATATGTTATTACCTTGTACCAAATATTTTCCTGTATAGCCCTCCCACTCCATCAATAAGTACATATTACTAAAAATTAGATCTTGGTAGAAAAAGGGCTAATAACATATACACATACAGGCGATACAGTAATTATATGCAACATACCACTTTGTAGAGTTCAACAACACTTGTGGAGTCAGCATCAACCACTTCTCCATCCACTCTTGGAATGAGATCCAGCCCCATTTTGCTGGCAAATAATTCAAGACAATACCCATTAGTACAATATCTAGGTTTGCATCATTGTACTGCTTTAAATTCTTACAAGGGACGTTCAGCTTTGGTGTGTAGGTAAGAGACCTTACCATAAATTGGAAATAGGCCAAATTAGTGACCTTTGTCACAGACCTTTGTTGTGGTTACCAAAATATTACCCTACTTGCCATGGTGACCAGTACAGTTGCAGTGTGGAGCACTCTTTGTGGCTGAACAGTTGTTACAAGTAACAGAATTCTCTTAATGAGAATTTATGATTATTAAGGCACATACATACCTGTTACCCCAGTCAATTTTATTGATAGCTTTCTTCTTGATGTCATCCATTTGGTCCTGCAAAATAGATGGCATTGTGAAATGAACATGTAAGGCTTTCAATGATGTGTTGTATAGATGTCTTGAATTTCTTATCTTCCTCCTATTTTAAACAATGACGTCTTAGGTGAAGGCACAAAGTCAGCCATCTTGAAATGTTTTAAAATTGCCTTGGATTTGAATATTTCATTTACATCTATAGTAGTACAAAGAAGTATGAAGAAAGGTTTTCAGAAAAAAGGACAAAAAGTGGATGCAGCAACCTTGAAGGGGAACCTGGGTATCTGGTTAGTCAAATAAATATTTAATAAATTCATCTAGCCTGCTATGCCTGGTCCTTACAGTGACATTTTCTCAGATTTCCCTAATAGATCCTGAGGTTAAGGAACTATGACCTGTAAACTACCCACAATACCTTCAGGGTTGTCACTTACACTTTTATGTCTAATAAACAGGACATTTCATATTCTCACATTGATACAACATTATCTTTTCCTCACTCTTACAGTGTCCCTAGCTTGAAATCATTTTTCTATGATACATGTAAACAAGTACCTGTGTCAGTGTTCCAGATATTAGCTTTTGCCTGCACTCCACTAAATCCCACATGATTGTTTTTAGTGCTAAAAAGAGGCGATCTTGTTTTCCCTATAATGGCGCAAGAGTTAAAATGTTATGTTGATAAAAATTGTGAACAGGCTCCTATATAAAACCCTAAATCATTTGTCTCACTCCCAACGTGTGGCTTCCTAGCCTAGCTGGTAGAAACACCTAACTAATATTTCAGAGGCACAGACTTGAGCCCTGTCAAAGCATGAATTTTTCAGGCTCTTTTCTACAATTGCTTCCATTGCAGCCCACTTACATGGGTCATTTCTTAATGTAAATCAATTATCATCACATTAAAGAGGGTTGTTATGCCTTTCATTATAAGTATGGAAACAAACAAAAAAAATGAGCCTCCTCCCCTACTCCCCCCCCCCAATCCAACAAGGAACTGAACCCAAGAGCCAACAATCTGATACTCCACCACTGTGCTACAGAAGACTCTTCCACAAGCTACAACCTGTTTGAGGTACTTTCTAAAAAATAACAACTGTTTTAACTCAAAATGATCAACAAAAAATTAACCACATATCACTAAATATTCCCTACTTCTCTTTTGAAATCTAAGGGAGAGTGTGGGGTGGGACACAGGGGAGGGGTAGGTAGGTGGTGGTAATATGACATGCAAAATGTCTTTCTACATCATAATTATGGCCAAGATGACTCAGTTTTATCTCCAGATCAAATGTGCATTTAAAATATAATCATTAGTTTTCTATCATTTCCATACCTTGTAAAGGTCTTTCCAGATAACAAACCATTCTCTTAATATCAAAGTTAGCTCCTTAACTGTAGCATCTTCTTTAGGGACAACACTTTCAATTGCAGTACTAGAAATAAAGGAAATTTTGTGGCTTATAAATTTCAAAGTAATAGTTATTTCAGCATTACTTAATATTTTTATACTTTTATATTTTGGAGGATGGAAGGAAGTAATAAGATAATAATAAGAAAAAAAATTGAATCTATATTTGCCCTGGTGCAAAAATATACCATGACCAATATAATTGTCTGCTGATATTACAATTGTATCAGTTCCTTGCAGCTCACAGTTTGATTATCATATACATTCAAGCATTTTTACCAGCTGCACGAGGGTATTGAGCTTATTTTCTTCACTTATTTTTAGAAACACACAGGACAGGGCATTTACAAGTAACTTACAGTGAGTCAAAATATAAACTGAACCCCATGATCACATTTAAGTGTGCCTGGATAAAGCTTTCTCAACAAGTAGGTTTATCTTCTTCATTATAACAACATGAAAGTCCATCCCATTTGGAACTAAATTTTTTAAGATGACTTATGTCTTACCAAACAAGA
Organism: Pocillopora verrucosa; assembly: GCF_036669915.1. Classification (NCBI taxonomy): domain Eukaryota; kingdom Metazoa; phylum Cnidaria; class Anthozoa; order Scleractinia; family Pocilloporidae; genus Pocillopora; species Pocillopora verrucosa. The sequence goes on from NC_089325.1 coordinate 16,848,816, forward strand.
GAACTGAAAATAGCTCAACCATATGCATAACAAGCCATAAATGCACTCAAATCAGCCAATGGAATACCCCTATGCTGTACAGGACAACACTCTCATAGGCTTATCACAGAAATAATTGATAACTTTTTAAAATAAATTTACAAGTTAGCAAGTGCTAAAGATAAAGTGTTGGTTGAAAATGAATCAAATGAATCTATCTACTACTTCAATTAAAATTTTCTTGAGTAATTGCAAATTGTTCAAATGTACAGAAGTCAAAACAAAGAAAAACAATTACATTTACCCTGTATTTTCCACAGTACATTCCTTGAGGTGAATATATGTTGCTGGAAAGATACCCTGTCAATAAGAAAAATACAATTACCCGTAAGTGATACTGTTTACTCAAATTAAAGTAATCTCATTATTTCATGTACCACTTCAAATTTAATTCTGGTTACTTCTCAGTAATGCTTTTTTAAGTTCACCGACATTATAAAGCAATGACTGGAAAATTCCAAAACCTCTTCTGTGAGACCTAAACAAAAGATCTCACACCGAGCACGATCTATGATTACAGCAGAACCGGATGGAAACAGAAATAGCTCAAGTTAGCAATAGTTCAAGTTATCGGGGTTGGTGTTGAATTTCAACTATCTTCTAATAATTAATAGGGAGACATGACTTTACCATTCTTGCACAATCAATAGTAATTTTAGTACATTTAGTTTTTTCATAAGAGCTTTTCTTTGAGAACATTTAATTTGGGAAATTAAGCAAACGTGTTACGTTTTCATACATGTTATCACATTCACATCATTGTGATTACAGACAATCACCTCTTTTGTGATATTTTGACCTTTATCAGTTTTAGCTAAGTTTTTGTTATCAGAGTCAATCCAAGCCAAGGGAAAGTAAAATTAACTCAAGTTCACAGTAAGTTTAAGTTAATCGAGTTCAAGTTAAGATAGTATTAATAAACTGAAAAAATGGGGTCAAATCCAGGGGAATTGAATTTTGTTCAAGTTAGTAAGGGAATTGAAGAAATTAACTGAGTTCAAGTTAGCAGGGTTCCACTGTAGTTACAACTGAGAAAGGATCACTGTTACAGTATGTATAATTGAAAATAAAAAGTTGTGAAAATTAATAAATCAAATCAATGGTCCTTTTCCTCAGATGCAGTTCCTGTTAGCGATTTTGGTGGCAAGAGAGGCGTTATTAAAAGCTCTTCCTATATTCCTAATCCAAGAAGATAAACTTAAACATTACAAAACTAATGAACTTAACTTAAAACATAAATCCTGATTGAATTCATTGCGGGCTCTTCTACATTTGAATGAAGCGTTCATATATTTGGATAATTAATTAAGAAAATAAACAAATAAAACTTGAAAGGCTGACTTCTGCAATGACTGGAAAGGCGATGAACTTACCTTTACAGATTTGTTTCGTAAAGTGCATCCCCTGTACCAACCTGTTTCATCGAAAAACCGTAAAAACACGAAAACATATTTTATCTCAATTCGTTAGCATGTTGCTGAAGCATTGATTGCCCACACATACGCTCAAACGTTCGCGACCGAGACATGATCATTGCGACAGAAGTTAACTGATAACACTTAATAATGCGCGATTTAAACAAACTTAGAAAAGTGTTAAACATTTTAATAGACACGATCAAGTTAAGCATAGATAAAATTACTGAATTCTTTTCTAGGAATATTACGGAAAGCCATCTTTGCCATTGTAAAACATTCACAGCAAAACCGGAAAACCTCAAATCAATAACAAAGATTCAGATAACAGGATAGGTCAATAAGGAAATATTCTTAGGCATTGAAAGACTGCTGATATACCAACTGGGAGTCAATGATTAAAATTAGATCGCGCTTACCTGCGCATTCTTCTAAAATGTGCACAGTTTCGCCAATGGTTAACCGTAGTCCATGAGTAATATTTCCGTCAAAATTGTACACAACTACAAGACGCAAAAGACAGATCTGATATAGTTCCGTGCATCTTGAGAAGTTCAAAATTTGAAAGCGGATCTTTACATGTCAACGATAAACGCCTACCAACTCCAAATTTTGCATCACTTGTCGCTTTCCAGGCATCCATATTTTCATACTTGGCCCTCTGAGCTGACCTTCATTGCTGTTTTCAAGGAATAACACAGGTATGAGGAAAATCAAGGGTGTAGATTGGTATTTCGGAAGCTCTTAACGTTCTAGAGCCCGGCGCCATGTTTACTTTCTCTTATAAAGCCTCGTTTGCGTGACGGCGTTGATTCTCCTCACCTCACCCTACACGCATAAGATACAACTGTCTCTCACATTGAAAAGGTTCTTCATTCCATTTTCTTTTCCTTCGATGAGGAGCTCTTGTTACAAAATATTCTGGTTCTAATTAATGCATTAAAAAAAAAACAGGGCTTATTTTCTGTTAAGAGATTAAATCATTTCGAAGACATTCATTGACATATTTCAACGATAAACCTTGACACTCGTTTGATGTATCGCTTATAGTAAAGATGTTTTAATGAAGCTAATAAGCCTTGAATATTCTAGAAGTGAAATTTGATATATAGTAGTCGTATTGAATTTATCCTCGATGCTCTGTAGACAAAATTTCAGCGAAAAAAGTAAAAATGCTTTCACCAAAATTATCAAAATATTCTTATGATGCTAGTATTTTCGGTTTGCGACAGTGAGAAGTTAAAATATTCCTTGTTCCCCCCGGACGATCTTTTCAAAAATTACAAAAAGAAAAATAATAGTTACAATGATAACCGCGCGAAAGAACAGCAGGAGTATTTGATGTGACGTCACTGTTTACCCATAATATAAATTCCAAGATGGCGACCTCGAAGGAAGTTGCCGTCAACGGTCGCGATACGTTTTTTAGCAAATCCCCTTTCCTGAAGAAACCAACAAGCCTTGTATTACCAAAAGATGAACATGTCAAGAAAAAAAGAAAGACGAGTTTCGAAGAAGAGACAAAACCTTTGGAGAATTTTGGCAAAACGCATCGTTTGAGTTCGCACGAAGAGAGTTGGAACATAACGTCCGTGTCGCCGACATCACCAACACCGTCACCAACAAAAACACCGAACAACAGTTTAAAGACAACCTTAAAGAAAATTAAAAAGGAAGGTGGGATGCAAATTTATGTTGAATTAGCTTATGGTTGAGAGAATTAATTGTACAACGGAAGAAATCCGGGTGCTTAAACAAATCGAACTTGTAGAGGATACAGAATTGTTTGTTCTGCTTAACTGTGGTGGCCGTTTTTTTACAATTTTGCAAACCTATTTGCATCCGTTTGGTATGGGTTTTCAAGGGAAAGAATTGGTAGCATTTTGGAGGAAAATTTTCATGTTTGTTTGTGAATCTAAAGAGTTTTTCACGTCAAACTTCACCATATTGACTCCGATCTTCGCCTAGCATGTGTGACTTGGGCAACCAGACTTCCCTGATAAGACAGAAGTTAAATTCTCGGTGGTGTAGAGGAAATTTCCATTGCATTATGGTGAAGGGTATTTGTTTTAAAAGAAAGAAAGATATTTATGTTGAATGCTCTCGTTTTATTTCCTTTTAAAGTTAATTCGGCGTACACAAGTGTGTAACTTTCCACGTGTTTTTACAAACAAAAATGCTGCGGAAGATGAACTTGTCTTTCACAAAGAAGTGACAAAGGAGTCGATCTTAATATTACACATAGATGCACTTTTTAAACTTTACTGAAATAGGAGACTTTCCAACTCTGAGATTTTAAAAAAAGTGATTAATTTGTGGTTATTGCAATGTCATGATATGCAAAGGATGGGTGGTTACAGTATCAGCATTTGTTAGATGTACCAATATTGTTTTACCTATAAGTAAACGGTGTAAGACCTGATCACACGAGTTGTGTTTATTATCCATTGTCAGGGATAAAAGGGCAAGTCTGATTTGAAATTAAAAGTATCTCAGAGTTCTAACAATTGACCAAACTTAGTGGATTTCAATGTAGCATTGTAACTTCATACATGCATTTGCTCCCTTGTTGATACCCTTCATAGGAAAAGAAGGCAATCTGAAAATAGTTTTAAGGCTCAAAACCCAACTTAAACATTAAATGAACCATACCACTCTTTTTTTAACATAAGTGCATTACTCCTTAAGGGAGAAGTTTGCCCTAAAAACTATGTAATTGTCCTGATATTGAAACTGATGTAATTATATGAATTTCATTCAGTTGTATTTTGAGATTCCAGGGAAGAAGCGACCTTGTACCTGCATTAAAATTGTTTCCAAATATAAACCAGCAATTTTTAAAATGTACCACTTACTAACCAAGTTTGAGATCTTTATAGTAAGCAACATTTATGAACCATGTATTTCCCCCTTTGGATTTATAGCCAAAGTGTGATATGTGCAGGCCATAAATCCTAGCGGAAAAACAAACTTTTGAATTTAGTGGGCGGCACAATAAGATATGGCCTGGTGAATTTACCAATCATTAATATGGTCCCTAAAAAATTTTTATGATAATTTTTTTTCTGAAAGATTTGTTATTATTTTGCAGGGAAATGTGAATTTACACCTGCAGCCCCAGAGATTATTTCTCACAATGATTTGAAACTGAAAATCAAGAGAAACTCAGGTAATGAATCCACATGAATATAGCGCCAGTAAATTTTCATTACTTACAGTTATTAACCCTTTAACTCATTGAAGTGATTAACCTGTAACTTCTCTCTATCATATCCTTGCATTGTCCTGCAAACAAGTTATGAGAATATTCAAACTTATCAGAGGGAAGTTGTTGATCTAACAACAAATTATTGCAAATTTAAAAGTATATGTGTCACAGCTAGAGGGAAAAAATTAACAGTGAGTTCTTGGGGGTTGAAGGGTTAATGATCATTCCATCTATGCCTATATCAAACTCCATAACTCCATGTAATGAGTCTGACTAGTGTTTGTGGTATAATAAAACAATGGAGGATATGTTTATGAGCATAAAGATGTTTTTGGGTTAGACTCAAAGTCATTTTACCCTAAATTGTGAGGCAAGGGTTGAAATGACTCTGAAAGGGCTCGAAACATATTTATTCCCAAGAAAATAAGCTGTATTACATTTTATCATTGGGGGGAATTGATAAAATAAAAACTGAAAAATATAGCCCAAAATAAAAGAAACAGGCAGAACAATCAATGCAAGTATTTAAGCCTGCCAAAATCTCCATTTTAGCAAACAAAATGGACAGCAATGCCCAACAAAGTGATAATAATGGTGTTTTGTTGCGGTGTATGTGCTGAAATGTAGAATGGCTTACAGGTCAAAACTGTTCAAACCAGATTGGTCAGTGTTTTCCTTTGTGCTTGATACATCCTGATATTCCCTAGACACCAGAAATTGGAAGTCAAACTGGTTAACTCTTACACCTTAGCAACAGTATATACATTCCCAATACAGTTATTGCTCAATTCCTAAGGTGTTGACAAAGAGAGTTTTCTTAATAATCAAGAGCTTTTTTAGTTGGTGATCATTTCCTTTAATCTCATGACCTTAATGTGTGATTCAGTAAGGAGAAACAAGATCATAGTCACTTTCAGGGATGAAATGTTTAAAGACAAATTTAAACTAACATCATTTCAAAATGCAACATGTATATTTTGGAACCACACAAAACAATGCTATGGCAATTACTATAACTGTTGTGATACAATACTAGCTGAACTTATGATTTATAGACTAAGCAACCTAACTCAGAAGTTTCAATAACTTTTTCTAGAGGAGGTTGAGAAATTGTAATTGGCAACAAAGCCAGAAAAAGTGCAATCAGGTGAAACTCAAACAGGCTGAACAGATGGCAGTAATTGGCCTTGTAGGCAGCAGTAGACCACTGATGAGTGGCTCTTAGTTAACCCTTTAACTCCTAAGATCTCAATAGTAATTCTCCTTACTGTCTGCCATACAAATCTTGTGTTGTTAGTTTGGAGCATTTGGAATTGGATCAACTAATAATCCCCTAATTGATATCTTTCTTTGTTCTCATCACTCATCTACTTGATATTGTATTGATATTGTAAGGAGAAATTCTGTCTCAGTCACTCATGGGATTTAAAAGGTTAACCTGCAAATACTGTTTATTTTCACAGTTGACACAAATCATGAAAGCAATGGTACTGCTAAACTTAATGGAGGATCAGATGTAAAGAAAAAGAAAAAGAAACACAAGGAGCATCATCATTATCATCATAACCATGAAGAGGAAAAGAATTTTAATGATCAAGATTATGCCATTAGATTAAATCCAAAGGAAAAAACTCGTCTCTCACATCTGATTCATACAGAGGTTGACGCCAATGGTGGAGCATCAGTGCTGCATGTTTATACAGATGAAATTGCTGGGTTAAGAGAAGAAAAGCTGCAAAAGTTTGTCAAACTGTTTTTTCGCGAAGTCTTTGCTGAAAAAAGTGAAGGTGTGGCAAAAAATGTTATGGGCATTGTTCATAACGCTGCAGGATATCTACCTGAACTTGTGAAGTACTTTGGAGTAAATCATCCAAATTTGACTGTCAAGGTTTCTTCTTTATATAAAAAATCAGACCTTGAGACTTTGAAGATGGAGGAATTCATGCAAAGAGTGGAATCTTCCTATGATTGTGGGACATACCGGTCAGGCCCCCTTCTGCAGTTCAGCTTAGTTGGGACGGTTCAGGAGGAAAGTGGAGGATATTTCCCAGAGTTTTTGGACTTACTTGAACAATGTCTCTTTCTGAAGGAGACAATGCCTTGGGGAACTTTCTCAGCACTTAATTTAACTGAGCGAAACAAAAGCAATGATGGCCCTATCATGTGGGTTCGACCAGGAGAGCAGGTTGTTCCCACAGCAGAATCAAGATCACCATACAAGAAGCGAAGGTATGTCATGCACATTGTTATATGGTTTTGTTGTACTGTATGTCATGGATGAAGCTTGGAAAAATGTTTGGTACTTAACAATTCGAGTCAGTCTGCTAGCACTAAAGTTATGTCTTCTTTCCATGATTTTGTTTGCCCTGCACCAGGTCATGATAGCGATTCTACAATACTTTGCTCAAATCATTTGGAATTTTTATTCAAGGTTTAGTAACTGTGTGTAGGGTTTTACAAACTGGCCTTTAATAAATGTTTAAACATTTAATTTTAAAAGGGAGACTTGATTTCACCTGTTGTGCAGCTCTGTAGGCCTTAAAGTGCTCTAGGCCTTAATTTATATCTTTTTGTTAACTGCTATTGTGGGTTATTCAATAACTTCAGCTTGCAAGTTGAAAGGTCAATTGAGCTTCTCTTTTTTTAATCAGGTGATAATAGCCAAACCTGGCAGCTAATTGCTATATAATCATTTAGTACTTACATGTACTAGATATTGTAAATCAAATCTTCAATACTTTTTTTTTCCAAGAATTGGTGTAAATGAACTCCAAAACCTACAGTACCTTCCCAGGGTTTCTGAACCCAGAGAGATTCTTGCCGAAGATAGAACACGCTGTCATGCTGATCATGTTGGACATGGCTTTGACAGACAAACGACTGCAGCTGTTGGTGTATTGAAAGCAGTCCATGTAGGAGAAATGTAAGGGACCAGTTCTGTGTACAAAATATTCAGTTTGCTTCTGTAGCTATAAAACATAAACCTTCTACAGGTAGTATGCTGCCATCAGAATGTTTTGATAGTTTGATCAACTTAATGACAAGAAATTGGCAGGTATCAGAATTGAATGATAATGATCACAGTGCTAATGATGATGAGGATATTTTCAGAGCCTAAAACAGGAGTATCTCTGCTTTTACTTAACCCTTTACACCCTAACATCAATATGCACATTCTCCTTACTATTCTCCATACATTACCCTAAGTACTGGTAAGGAGAATTTGATTAGTAATCAAGAGCTTCTTTGATCGGTGATCATTTTCTTCATGACCTCAATGTGTGATTTTGGGGTGATACTATTACAAGAAATTAGATACTAGTCACTCTTAGGGGGTCAAAGAGTGAAGTTGAAATAAAAATTTTATAGGAATTGTCTTTTGGAGTTGGCTTATCATACTCATCACACAAGCACAACATGTATAATTTAGAGCTACAGCTGTAGAGAATTATTCCCACATTTGAACACAACCATTTAAAAAGTGTTAAGCTACCATCCTAACAATTTTCTTTTCACTTGCTTTCCAGTCCAGCTGCCAACAGAGACTGTAAGGATGTGATCTGTTTTAGTGCTGAAAACTTTAATTTCCTGACTCAGAAACTGCAGTTGGATCTTCATGAACCTCCAGTCCAACAAGTGAGAATACACTTTTAGACAGTGGTATTCTATGTTATTTGCTCACATACAACTCAACTTGCTTAAATACCTCCTCCTCTATCTGATCTTTTTGCACTTACCTACTAATTAATAATTTTTATGCCCCCTCTTTCTAGTGTGTTAGTTGGGTAGATGATGCAAAATTAAATCAGCTGAGAAGAGATGGTGTGAAATATGCTGCATTCCGGCTGAGGGATAATGACATCTACTTCATTCCTCGCAACATCATTCATCAGTTTAGAACAGTGACTGCATGTACAAGTTTAGCTTGGCATCTGAGATACAAGAATTACTATCCTGAATTAAAGGAATCAGAAAAGGTAGTGGAGCAGTAAGGAAAGAAAATGGCCACAGGTGAACATGTTGAGAAATTTTTTGCTGCCACAGGCAGAAATCTTACCTCTACTTGTATGTAACATGTTACTCCTTGATGCTGTGTACGTGATCATGTAAAATATACAGCACTGTACAGCATTATGTGGTTCCCTTTTCAAAAGCCTGTTAGAATTGTCACAGACCTCAATGTCCCACCATCACAATGGTTTTTAAGAAGAATTCACCATTAGTGACATGATTACTTGTATATTCTCCCAGTCAGAGCTGGTCTCTGTCATGTCCACCTCATAAGAAGGTTACTCTTCTTTAAAGAAGCATGCAGTTTAGAAATATAAGCACATTCATGTTTATGACAAGTGTTGTCTGACCCCTCACAGTTCCAGTTCTTGTACAATGTAAGCTAAGCATCTATGTTACACTTTATACAGTAGCTGTAAAAGGCTGGTTTTCACTAATTATAAAGTCAGAATCAGAGTTGCAATCAGAAGTGAAGAGCCATTACTGGTATGTCATAATGTAGGACAAACTGAAAGAGCTGAGTGCAAGATGCCATTCTTCAAATGGCTCAGTTACTTATGAGCTAGTGAAAACTAGATTGTTTGAGTCATAAGCACTTGGGGGTTCAAGAACAAGCATTGTGATTATCAACTCATTTCATTTCATCAACTGAGTTCATAACTTAAATTGACTGCAGTAAAGAGTTGTAAAGCAGCGCTTCCAAGCATTAGCATTTGTCGTTCACTCTGGCATAGGGTTAACGCATGAAACATCAGCTTTACAAACTCTTAATGGTGGCCAATTAACATAAACAACTCAGTAGATAAAATCAAACTAACTTGTAATACCCCTCGCCAAAAAATTAGCCCCATACAACTCAGAGTTGACCTGTAACTACTGGACACCAACATTAAGCTTTGTGAGTGGTTACTTGAGGTGGGTTATCATTACAAGTGTTACACCATAGTTTCTTTGCCTTAAAGTGACTAATTTGGACAATTTATTAGAATATCCTTCATGAATTTAATGCCAGCTGATTCAGGCACTTGATGTACAACAATTGAATATTAAGAGAAAGTGCTTTTAGTGCTCCTTCAAAAATCAAGATTCACTACGTTTCATTTTCCAGGTTTACTGATTAATTACATGTATTTTAAAAATTCTCCTAGTAACAGTTGAAAAGTTACTTGCACTCAAACTAGAGTTTGTCCCTTCTATTTTGTATGATATTCTGAATGATAAATCCATGTGGGTGACAATAAATTGTTATTAAATGTATTGATATGATTTCTTAAGAATAGGTTTAGTACCTAAATATTTCATTTCAAATAATCCACTGGAAGCTAGTGACAGTCAAACCAAAGTTTTTACTGTGTTAAAGAAACCAATATGAGTACAAAGAATTATGTTGTACACTTTCATTGATCATTCCATAAGTGTTGGTTGATCAGATTATGATAATCTGTATTGGGCAGGTGTTAAATCCATGTTTAAAGTTTTTATTTCTATGGTTCTAGCTTTAAAAATGTTAACCCTTTACTCCCATGAATGACCAAGACATAATTTCTCCTTACAATATTAATGCAATGTCAAGCAGAAAAGTGATGAAAGTAAAGAAAAATATCCAAAAAACCAAATTCTCCATACTCACATCACAAGAATTGTATGGCAAAAAGTAAGGAGGATTAAGAATGAGATCTTGGGAGTGAAAGGGTTAAGGAAAAAAAAATTCTCATATCTATATACTAAGTAATTTATAGAAAAACAGTGTAAATAATATATTATGGTATGTTAACAGGGCACTTAGGGAGCTTATTAACCTGTGTTTTGAAAAATTCTGCAGAAGTCCCTCTCGGTTTCTGAGTTGCTGGTCATGCCCCTTAAACCTCATATCAGAGTCACCTTGACTGCACTAATAATGTAAATTGTAAGGTGTCTCTGATGTTGACAAGGCTTCACCTGAACACTGCTGAGCTTTTTTTTTTCTTTTTAGGTGGCACTGAAACCCTAGTGATAATCTCCATTAGGAAATCAAGTGTAACATGCGTGCATGCTCTCTATTGATTCGTTTTAACTCTTTAACCCCCAAAGAGTGATTAACATCTAATTTCTCCAATCAGTATCACTCCTGAAACAAACATTAAAAGTCAAGGGAATTAAGGAAATGGTCACCAACTACAGAAGCTCTTGATCATCAAACAAATTCTGCTTGTCAGTATCATAGGAAGTGTTTAGAGAACAGTATTGAGGATATGCATATGGTATATAGGGTTAAACTAGCAAGTATACTGCAGGGCTAATACTGAAGGCTACTCAAAGGCCCTCATTGCATGTACTGATATTTATCTTTAAACCGACTTTGAGATCTAAAAGTAAGAGTGTAACCTGATGTTGGCAACGAGTGATTCGTTATTACATCATATCTTTAAGTTCTGTTCTAGTGGTGAAAACTGTAGCAATTTTTGTTCCAAAATGACTTGGTGTAAGTTGTGCAAAAAGTGAGAACTATAGTTACAACTGTTCGGGAAAAATTCCTTATGGGAGAGAAAAAATATTTTGAAACTGGAGATTTTCTGCAAATGGCAACTTTTATATATTACAAGGGGTTGAAATAGGTAACAGAAATAAATGACCATATCTAGTTCTCCATGCACTATGTTTGGTTGCCTTGCAAGGCACTGGATGAAGTGATAAATGTTGTGGTTACAGATTTCTATCTTGTTTGTAAAGAACTCAGAGATGCTTAATGTTTTGCATCAGGGGATACATGAGCAGAAACAATTTCACAATCAATCCCTGTGCGAAATTAGTCTAAAGCATTTTTGCTTAATTCTGTCATACGCGCGGGCCTGGAAATCTTGATTAATGATTAAGTTAGACTCCTAAGTTTAGAGAAAGATTACATAAATTGTTTGTAAATCATAACGAAAAGAATTATAGTTATACTATTTGAGAGATAAATATTTCTTATTTACCGTGTATTTAATAATAATTATCAGGCCAGGAGAAAGTACGTTTGTCACAATTAGGGTATGTTTTGCTACTTATGAGATCGCGTGACATCTTAAGACCACGCTATCATTAAACATGTCCGCAAAGTAAATACAGCTACTAGGCTACCAGTTGTTTACCTCGCTTCAAAACAAAACTATAGCACTGTGCTAAGAAGTCGAGAAGTATTTATTGATAGGTTGAGGAGTCGTTAACTTATTATCATTGTAAATAGTGTTTTTATCCTTATTAAAACTTATTTCAAAGCTATTGAGAAATTTTTGTCTGTTATTAACCCTTTGCCCCCCAAGAGTGACTAGCATCTAACTTCTCCTTACAATATCCCCCCTGAATCACACACAAAGGTCACAAGAATAACGAAAATGATCATCACCTGAAGAGACTTCTGATTGTTAAACAAATTCTCCCTGTCAGCACCTTTGGAATTATAGAGGGAACAGTGTGGAGAATATACGCAATGATGTTCGGGTGTAAAGGGTTAAGCTGGATCATACACTCATTTATATTGGCTCCTGACCTCAACATGTACAGCATTTTAACGTGAGTCTGTTTATAGAAGATCACAGGGGAAGTCAGAATGAGGAATGAACGTCAGTGACACACTTGCACGCTCGGCTCGGGGAAATCTGAGGAAACTTCACTGTAGGGACAAGGCATGGCGGGTTTGATAAATTTATTTCTTTACTTGACTTGTTGACATTCATTGATAACCGGATACCCAGATTACCTTTCGAGACTTGCGTACACTTTTATTATTGTTTCTGACAACCTTTTTCGAAACAGCTGTAAACCACACACAACCCACAATTCCTCTATTCGTCCTAACAAAGGGCTAACGCTCGAAACGTTAGCTTTGGAACTCCTAACAAGGACCAATTATCTCATTTCCATTTTAGCCGCAAGTTTCGTATGAATTCCACCTAGGCAAAGGATTGACCTTTTTTATTACTAATTATCGCAACAACGAACAACCATAAAAAAACGGTAAATTCCTTTTAATGTCTACCATCGTTTTAAATGAAAATATAGGAATTTGATGTTTCCACTAAACCAACAGTTACAATAGAAATTCTCCTGGTCGTCCTTCACTTAATTTCCCTTGATAAATAAGCTGGTCAAAATTTAAAATTAACTAGCATACATGGTACATCTCGCTTTCTCTTCTCGTCTGGGGAGAGAATGCACAACGTTTTGTGCTGGCCCTGAAAGGAAATGAAAAGGAAAGATATCGGACGGCACTGTGAATAGTGTTGTAAGAGCACTTTTCAAGGCGGTCAAGTAAGTGTTTCCAATCTATTTTACTTCAGGATGCCGATGAAGAGTCAAGTTCTTGTCTTTCAAGGTCAGCCTCCGTTGTTGGAAAAAATAAACAACAACAACAACAACAAATAGACGGTAGAGTTTCATTTTTAAGGCAAGACCTAGACCTGAAAGAGGAAGAGGAGGAGGGGAGGGAGGGGTACGTGATGTGAATTAGAATCGCCTAAAGTTATATATCAAAACAATTTTGGAGAGAATACACAAGAAAGAGCTTTAGGCCTTAATTAAAAACGCCAAAAACTTTGTCTTAGGAATATTCAATAATATTCACTTCGCCTTCAGCGAACAGTTGTTAATTATTCCCATGAGACCGACCCTACCGGGTCTGATAAGTCCCTTAATGGGGATTCAGTCTTAGCCTGCTGTTAGGCGCTAATTATCAGTGCTGTGGTGAACGCGTTTCTCCGCCCGAGGGAAGATTTGAGATATCCTGGAGGCGTTTTCCAGGGGTCTGGTCCTCTTACTAGTGCCAGACCCCTTGCGGATTTCTCGCCAGCTCACGTTGCTCAAGGCATCAAACTTTCCCGCGGGCGAAGGAACGCCCGTCCCGAAGGGCTGATAATGAGGGCCAGCTCTCTAGCTATTTCAGTCTCAATATGATCCTTTTACCTCTTACATGACTGTCCTACATTAATAGAAGTTCAGTTTGACCACATAAATTCGTCAAGTCTCTTTTGTCTGACAGAGTTACCTCTGAATTGAAATGTTTTACCCCCATTAAAAGCAGTTAGTCGCATGTTGTTTTGGAATATGACAATATAAATGTCCGCAAATGAACGATCTACTGGTGGAAAATCAAGGCAATTTACAGCTCGTTGTGTGACGATGTACTGCGAGCACATACGCCAAAAACAGTCCAGTTTAAAATATATTTTCTCTTCTCACCTTTAATCTCATCTATTTGCATCCATAAAGCTCGACTCGTAGACAAATCTGGCTGTACCAGTCAGTTGGGACAAGTCGTACGTATCGACCACTAAACGGTGTTCGGAGGGCGTTGTACTCCACGGAGTTTGCGTCCCAATTTCCCCTCAAGATCTGTTGAAAAGTCAGTATACGATCATGAGGCCAGGAAACTGCAATGCCTGCCAAAAGTCTAGGCAAGTTTTAATTATTTCTGAATCTTTACTCTATCTGACATTTATCCATTCATCTCCCCCTCTCCCTTATTTCAAAGTTGTCTGGTACTGGAGATGGTGTCTAAAAATATTAAGCATCAGGCAACATTATTTGGGGAGAAAAGAGGGGGGGGGCAGGCTCAAGAAACTTATAAAACACGAATTATAAAATTTCTTTTTATATGTTGAGTAGAGGGCTGTAGACCACCTACTAAGGCGAGGCGTGCCATCTTTTGCCACTCTTTAAAGTGTTATCTGATTATAATATCCTGTTTGAGAGCTTGGCTTATCTATCCTGCTGCTTCGGTGTAGCACGAACGGAAAAGCTTGGTTAAAATCTCAAGTTCGATTTACGACTTTATCTAATGTTGAGGTCTAGGGGATAGAGAGCTTTTCCACTTAGTGCCGCCAAAACCAAAATAACGTTACCAGAAAGGCCAGTCAGGGCAAAGAATGCGTCACAGAGCAGCCGAGTAAAAACAAGCAAACTGATGGAAGCGGAGGAAAACGTGAATGACACAAGTCGCGATTGGCTTTAGTTTTGCATCGAATAAAAGAGAGTGGCGCGACTTTTTGGGACCAATCACAGACCTCGATTAAGCAATACCAAAGCAATCCTGGGTTTCTTTCCACATTTAAATGCAATTTCTACTCAGACCCCGTAGCGTCTTGCACACCTAAAGGATACCATAATTTACGGCGTGCATGGCAGTCATCAAAACCATAGGTACTCAGTAAACAAACACGTTTTGTTAAGTAGTATACCCTATTTAAAGAATTATTAAAACGAACTCAATCATTCAAATTTTGCATGATACACCGCTGACCTGTGTGTTTAAGACCCAGCGGCGGCCATCGTCACTACTTTGAACTTTGTACCCTTTTACCCAGGCTTTCGTGAAAAGACTTGCTATGCCTTGTGTTGCAACTGCTGTAATCTTGTGTCTTGAGCCCAAGTCAATCTGTGAAGTGGAATCCAAAATAAGGAGAACAGTAATTACTGCAGCAGCAACTGTCAAGCGACCAAAAGTTCACTGCCTTTTCGTCACACAAAGCACGTGAAGACAGCTCACGAACAGATCTTCCCGGGTTTTACATTGGACAGCCACAGTTAAGAGTGAGATTTGGCTTTGCCATTAAAATAAGGGTGGAAAGGTAGGTTGGATGATTCAAGAGTTATTTCATGGTGTACGGACATGACTCCCCCACTGCTGGTGCACAAAGTCTTACACTTTACACTGCAGTTAACTTAACACGCTGACTGAGACATAAGCCTTTCTGATGAAAGGTAAGATTTAAATTGGTGCACATGAGTCGACCGGTACACGAACGACAATCCACGCGCAGGAAGGCCTTCCAGCGCGCGAGTTACTCGTGTTCTCGCCAACTTCCTGCTAGTGACGAGAGCTAAAGGAAAATGTACCTCCCCGCACCAGCGCAGTATCCCCGAGTGATTCATTCATGAAGGGGAGAGTATGCGTCTTCCCAGATTATAGCTTGATATTCTCTGATGATCAGGTTCCCAAGTGCTACTTGTGAGTCGGAAGGTGATCTTAAAATGCTTTTCAAGATACTGACTCCACAGGTAGAATAATTTCCTGTTGAACTAATGGAAGTTTCTAGCATTATGAAGAAACTAGACGCATATTTGCGTTCACTCAGGCTTTCTGTTGGAAGGAATCTTTGTTTTTTCCCTATGTGCCTACATGTGCCTAAGTTTTTTTGTGCAATTATTGGTTTATCCTGTAACTGTTTCCTGTCTGATTTTGCACCGCGAAAGCTTCTCTTCGTCCGCCATTACACCATGCCATGTGCTCATTAGTCAAAACGTCGCACATGCGTCAAAGTCAAAAAGTTGCGCATACGTGATGAGAACTTGACTGCGTTTTGCGTCTAAAGACGGAAAATAATAACGAAGCCCAAGTTATAACTCGGGCATTCCACAGGCAGCCCAAGTAACAATTTTTTGTCTTCGAACCTAACACAGACTTTATTTGTATTCATTCCACTTAAAAGACGATTTTTGATATTAAACTGGTAGATGGCAACTTTTAGTTTGTTAAGAAAAATAAATATGATAACTTACCTGTAAATATTCTCCACTTCTACTTCGAGCAGCGCACCAGGCACCATTCCCCTTAGATCCCGCGGTCAGATGTAACCGAGCCTGGTGTGGCTCGTGGTATATCTTGTAAGAACTTGCGCGCAATTGTGAGTCGCGTATTTGACCTTTCTCGATACCCACAGAGACAAAACAGCCTGTGAATAAAGCAATTTATTAGAAAACAGTGTATTACTTGGTTTGTTCTTTATCACGTGGCAACTCCAATGATTTCATAGTGTTTCTACGAGTCCAGTATCTTTAAAAAGTTGTTGGCGTTCTTAAGTTTCATCCAATTGAAGCGATATCGGCTTTCTTAAAGCCACTATGTTTAATTTTAAAGGATTACTGCAAGCATTTGAGACATAGGGGTTTGAAGAGAGTCCTACCCTTCTTGCCGCCACAATTGTACAGCTGATTAAGCTGTTGTTTATCCACAACTGATAGACCTCTCTGTTGACCCAAAACTACATGGGCTCCAGCCCGTGACTCTATAGTGTTCCTCCCATTACGGCTCCAGCTCCTGCGTGGTACGTGCATGACTGACGTTACGTCATAAGGTGCACCCAGTCGATCCACCTGACCATGGCTGTACTTCCTGAAGTTCCGTTCAAAACCTGATGGAAATTTTACCCAGCCATAAAAATATCAAAACCCTTACTTCATTCATTGGTTTTTGAATGTTATGCGTCTACCACGTGACATAATGATGATCGTTTATTCAGCCTTCTTGCAGTAGAAACTGAATTTCAAGGCGGGTCATAATTTACAAATACTTCTACATTATGCATACATAGAACTATTTTAGATATCAATTAAATATAAATATTAAATATTGTGTAAACATTAAATACTATAAGTAATAAGATAAATTGCAGTAATAATGCGTGGTAAGGTTGAACAGTGCTTTACATGAAATTACCCTTACTTAGATAACAAACTAATCCTGACTTATGAATCAAGGGGGTAACTTATTAACAACTAAATTTATAGTATAGAGATTTTTGGATTGAATGTCGTGAAACCAAAACCAAAGTAAACACAAAAGCCAATCAGAGTAAAGGAAAATATTACGACGAGCCAATAGGAGAGGAGAACCTCGGGTGAAAATAAGTAAAAACCAGCAGATTGACTGAAGCGTGGGAAAACACTTGTGACCAAGGCGCAAGTGGCTTAATTCTTGAATCTGATTGATCGAGTAAGAAGCGTGAGTTTTCTGGACCAATTACAAAGCAAAGTGAAACAGAGGCAAAGCAATCCTGATTATTAGGGCTTAACCAGTCTTGTTCCCAGAGTCTTTCTCTTTTCCCGTCCATGAAGGAATGAAAAGAGAGCCTTGGGGGAAATTGAAGCTTACCAGGTCTGATGTTCTTTGAATACACAATGACATAAGCATCTCTGTCGGGTCGTGAATTTGTATGAAAGAAGCCCACAGTATGCATCAGCTCATGTAGCACAATCCCTTCTTTCTCACAGCCAAATCCAATAGAAACAACTTGTCCTTTCATATCCATCGTTCGACCGATGCAGGAATAGCAGCTGTCAAGGAAACAAACAAAAAAAAAACCAAGAGGAAGCCTTGTGTACAATTTTAGCCACTAATCAAAACTACAACAAAATTCCTGGACGTGATTTATTGTCACCAGCCCGATTTGAGCAATAAGAGGACGGTGCACGCGTTATGCTTTTAAATTGGACATTCAAAAATGACAGCAGAAAATGTTTCTTAGTGGACTCACCCGACTCCTCGTATGAACCTGACAAAGTAGGGTTCGTTTGTTCTGAGTTTGAAACGTATACATGAGAGGCTTTCCATTTTCCTCATGGCTTTGCTTATGACCAACCTGGCTAAAGCAGCTATCGAAATAAAATAAAAAAAAAAAGAAGTAAAAGTTTTTGGATTGTCTTGATATCTGAAGCAATGTCATTGTTCAGGATAATACTGGGCCATTATCGAAAGTAGTGATGTCCCACGAGTTGTATGAAGAAGAAAAGGGAGTAGATTTCTTTAAAAAATCACGGATACGACCATTACCAGGAGTATGAAAAATATTTCCTTTACAGAAACCCAGGTAGCCAGACAGCTTTGATACGCGGTTTCATTCGAGTTTGACCCGTTCCCTGTGTTTTTACTGTCCAAAGACCTAAACACATGTCCTGTGAGGGTGATACATTATTTACAAAGTTGCGCGTTAATTTCAGCAAAGGAAGCCAGGCAGAACAACTAAAAGCTAACCTGGTTTGATACTTTTACTGAAATAAACAACGAGAACATTGGAAAATTATACACCTTCGGGCGGGGTTTCCCCGGTATCGAATTGGGGTTACCCGGAAAGAGTCGACGTATGTAACGTTTTCAACCGAGAAATTCTAACAAAAATCTGTTCAGTTTAATCACTACAAGGGGTTACCCTTAGCAGTAATTCATTCCGCGTATGAAGGCATGCCCGGCCTGGGTCACGTACGGACGCGCGCCTTGCAGGAGGAGTTTACATACTCAGTCCAGAGTCCATAACATATGGTACAGTCCCTCCGGGCCATACGTGAATTTTCTTGTTGACGGAAGCGCGACCATTCCCTTCCTCCAGCATGATATCTCCCTCCAACAAGTCTGAAAAAAAATCAAGAAAGACTTGTTAAGCTTCAAACGGTTATTTCATCCGATCTATTTTTTAAGTCCCTGAAGAATACGACACCCAATACACGAGGTACAACCCTAGTCTTCTAGGTTGCAACTCTCGATCAAAGCGCTAAAATAAACTTTTGATTTTTGAGCCGGCGACAAAATTTACCATAACTGTTTCAAGTGAATATGGAAGCGACCTTCGCAGTTATGAACACTTCTTAAGCAGTGGTGAAAATAGGGCCAGAAAAAAATTCAGGCCTGTACGGGACTTGAACCCATGACCTCTACGATACTGGTGCAGCGCGCCACCAATTGAGCTAACAAGGCAACTGGAAGCTGGTCATCATGTTGGTTCCAAATAAACCCGTAAGGTGGTAATAAAGGGCCTGTAAATATATGAAAATCATGTATGTGAACTGCGGATAAAGAAGTAAATATGAAAGTGATCTTTGTAGTAATGAACGAAATAATGGGTGAAGATCGCTTACATATTCATTCCTACATCCGCAGTTCATATCTATGATTTTCATATATTTACAGTCATTTATGACTATTTCAGTCACCAACCGATCGGATGCTGAATTTAAAGGAAACAGTTTATTTTTAGACATGTTCATACTTTCTCAAGGCACGAACGCAAGTCTTACAATTCAGTTCCTTTCTTTCGGTGTTATTGTTGTTTTCTTTTATTTTAAGCCCTGTAGCCAGTAACAACGTAAATAGGTAGAAACATCCAGTCTGTATTTGCTCACGTATTTAGACTGTTTTGTTCACCTGAACTTTGATAGGAACGATTAAAAATGTCCAGCAATTATCAATATCACGTAGCCTCTCCTTTTTTTTTTAAAGGATTCATGGCCATAAAACCAAGCAGAAAAAGCTCGGTCTGTAACTTATAGGACGGCCTCGAACTCGTTTAGTAAGGTGTATATGTAAGAAAATTTTGCCAGAATTTAAATCACTTGAAATGGAGTAAACGTCAGTTCTCCTCTTTGGTTAAGGTCTACATTTTATTATTCTTAGTACTGTTAATTTTAAATTCTACCACAAGTCAATTTTGGACAAATAATGACAGTTCTGAACTCATGAGATGATATCTCTAGTGTGACGAACCGTTGCCAAATGGTCCGACTCCCAACACTTTGCAGGAATAATACTGCGCATGTGCGGGAAATTTACAATCAGTTATAGAATATCAATAGTTAAACGCGGCACTGACAACCAGAATGAAACTGAAACTGGAGCATCAGCGACTCAGTTTTGTTTTGTATTACACCCATGTTAGAACTAAATCAAAACCGGTTTTTTTTCTCTGCATGCATGACTGTTTTTTTTTTTGGCCATTAGACACTTTAAAGATTTCAGTCGAGAACACCAAATCATATTCACTCGAAATGAAACTGTGATTTTCTGAATTGAAAGGGTTTCTTGGCGCTTCTTTGGTTCGATTTAAACTACATGTGCTCTTGTGCGGGTAATTAGAGAGTATTAACTAATGAAAAGCTATCCAGAATTACACCCTCTTTAGTTTTGAAAATATTTATCGAAGTTTTCATCGCGATCAATCTCAGGACCTATCTCCAGTGGTAGAAGGTGTTGTCGGAGGGTTTCAAATTCACACCTCAGTTTCACGCACATAAAATATTTCATACCCGGTCGGGACATCCACAGTGTGTTTGTTGCAGAATAGTTCGAGGATCTTGCTTCGTTTGACCTAATTTCCGCTGCTGAGTCCGAAATTGAGTTTGTCGAACATGTTATGAATAATAAAACAGACACTGCAAAGTAAATCAGTGTCTTCGACTGAAGGTATTCATACGCCATGTTTGAAACCAATCGGACTATGTTTTCAACGTTTCAACAGATTTGTTTTGCCAGATATAAATGATATATCAATTGTAAACGGCTTTATACCGTTTCTTTGATTGCCGTTGGCGTTTATTTTGCTTTTAAAGAATGCGCTAGTGTTTTACCTCAGCTGTTTAAATGACACTCTGTTTCTTGGCACGTTGGAAGGTAAAATTGTCAAGACCATGTATAATCAGCTTTTCATGTGTAGAAAATCCACATCAGAAGAAAAGATCTACATATAAAGTAACCAATTAATCTTGGGGTCACATGGAGACAATCCTGCCAAAAATCACTTATTGAAACACGGAGAAACAACGGCGACATCGAACGAATTTATCGAATTTAAAATGTCCTATAATTTTTGCCATCGATCTCTTTTCTAGGAAAAGTTTTAGTTTGAGCAAGGGCGTTGATAGCCTTCAATACTAAATTGGCAGAGTGACATTTTAATGATTTTAACAATTGATGGGTAGTAATTTAATCTGAGCTATCAGAGCTGGTTCTCTGCAAGAATAAAAACTGAAAAACGCACAGAAGTGACTATGTAAATAATACGCCTAGCTGGAGTTAAAAAAAAAGTGCACGAAGAGAGTGAAGTGAATTTCAGTGCGAAGCGCGATCGTTGGAATAAGCGATTTAAAATTCATTGGGCCTCATGCTCGAATTAAACTTTCTTTTCTCTTTCTAGTCTAGGAGCAGAGTTCCTAATGACCTTACAAGAATTCATAGATGAAGATTTACAAAGGGGCCTGCGTGGCCAACGTCCAAAGAGGAATTATCTTATTCCTCTTCAGAAGTCAGCCACGCGGGCTCCTTTGTGAATCTTCTTCTATGCATGTAAGATCATGTTTTAAGAATTATGAGCTTCTCACAATATTTCCCTGTGGAAATATTACTTCAAAAGTAAACCCGTCTTCTAATCTATGGTATACTGCGCCTCTAGTGGACTTCAACGTCAAATGGCAACCATATTCTTGACTTAAAAATCTAAAATTCTTCACACTAATTTCGTTTTTTTCCACACATCTCTATACAGTATGTAGTATTGAATAACTTTTCTACTCACAGGCCCAGATCGTTGGCCCAAGCCTTCATACATACCACGCTGCTGACTCAAGGTGGTGCTTTACGTAGGCGCAAATGGGCCCTGAGCAGATCAAGCGGGATTCAGGGGGGACACTTCATCATCCTCTCTCCACGAAGGACCCGGTGTTGGATTTTTGTAGATTCCATATCTCAGCTCGGGCCAGTTATTTTCTTCGTCGTCCGAATCATTTGAATCTCCTTCATCCTGCAAAGTAATCACCGAAAAAGATAACACTGATGACATCAGCCTGTGTAATCTAACGAATAGAGCGCTTTTTGATTGAATGTCATAAAACCAAAACCAAAGTAATTGCAACGGCCAATCAAAAGGGAGAAAAATACCTTTAAGGGCCTATGAGAACTCAAAGTAAAAACAACCAGGATCAATATCAGTATCTGGGCAACTTCCCACCTACCCCTCCCCTAACCCAACATTAACCTTCACTTGTTGTCAATTGACTGTTGTTGAGTTAGGGGAGGGTAGGTGGGCAGTTGCCCAGATACTGATATTGATCCAACAACCACACTGCCTAAAGCGCGGGAAAACGCGGGAAAACGCGGGCAACCAAGTCATGATTGGTTTTAGTTTTGTGCCTGATTAGTTTAGAGAGTGGTGCGAATCCTCTGAACTAATCACCGAGCGAAGTAAAGTAAAAGCAGAGCAATCTCGGACTATTTTCGATACTCAGTCGCTCCAAAAAACTGCTCTATCTTCACTCGCGCACGATTGGTTTAAGCCTGTCATATGACCAAGTTTGAATTGGGGACCATGAAGATATTAGCCTCGATTTATCAACGATATTCATCAGTTCCAATGAGAGAACTGCTCTGCTTTTGTTGATTTGTAGTCTGATTCTGTGCTATCTTTTACTTTCATTCATAAAAAAAAGTTGAAAAATGTGGTAAGGCGTACAGTTTCGCCTGCTTTAAAGTGTCTTAAAATGAAGGCAAAAAAAGTCTTCATAGAAACCCACAATATTCCATGCTACTCCCAAAATTTGAAGCAAAATTTCACGGAATAAAAAAAAATGTTAATTATTTTTTTCTCAAATATCAAGTTAAGGGAATTCTAATATCAACTTATACGTTTTGTTCTATTGTACATTTCGTTTCGTCTATTTCACAGAAAAAGAAACCCTTTTAACCCATGCAAGATGCAGATTCCTTTGTCGTTGTTATTGTCGTTGAGGAAAAAGTGTTGCCTCATGGAAACATAAATATACATTAGATGCTACTAACCTTTCCTTTGTTTTTCCACCAGTTGTAAACAACAACAGTAGCACCGACAACGCCTGTTGCAACCAAACAACCAAGCGCGAAATTCAAAGGTTTCATTTTGGCGTGAGTTGCGCTCGTTACAAAACGAAGAACAAACGCCTTTGCACAGTCACAGCAAAGATCAGTAGAATTAAATATTAATTGAAATCTTTTCAGCGACGTTATTGGGATATTGTTGTTCTTCCAAAAGCTAATTTTTCTCCTGCGTTTTTGGCGTCATCATTACGTGAAATATCTTCTATGACGAGACAGGGCTTAAGATGATTCTTTGATCTTTACTGTGCACGCGCTTAAGATGTTGATTAAGTTGACACAACGACAAAACGAGCGCGCATGCTTGTAACGCGCGCGAAAATTTACGCGCGTAAAGGAATACGAATGACAATATTTCCATAGTAACATTCTTGGCGCGATATGGCGGTATTTTCAAAATTACTATTGTTTGTTTCATGTCGCGGGGATAAGCCCTAGCCTAAACAGATAAGGGCTGGGTTGTTTGTTCAAAGCTGGGCTTAGATAACCCAGGGTTAGTGTGAAATATGATTTCAGATCTGAAGGCTTTAAAAGAAGATTCAGTATAATACTTTTTGTCGACAATTTGATAATCAAGTGCTCCATTTAGAATAGAGAATATGATCTAAAAAAGGCCGCGCGAACAAAGGAGTAAAGAAACCCAGATTAAAATTTAACCCTGGGTTAGCGCTAATCGGCCTTCGAACAACTGGACCAAGGTTCCCAATTTAAAGAAAGTTTCTTTCGAACCTGCTCTGCAACATATCTTTCCCAACAAAAAAAATATATATTTTGGCCACAGATGTGAATTTAAGTATTGAAGTGGAGCGTTCGTAACATGGCTACGAACTTCGTATCCCGTGTTATTACCATAGCACTTGTTTTTATCGCCTCCTCAGTAGGTAAACCGCTCGGCGTAGAGGTTGTTGTCTGTGAGAAAAAACACGTAATAGTTCTGCTTGTAGAGGAAGATAACTGCCTTAAACACTGAAATGTCTCGAGAGGATGGCATGTTATCAACCAGGGACGCGGTAGTACACAAGCTGTAGAAGAAACACCGCCAAAACATTTGCCTCAAACACCACTAAAAAAAAGCCAGTCAGGAGAAAAACGGTACATGGTTATATTCAAAGACTGTCTTCGCCTGCTGCATATTCCAGCTTCACTTACCTCACACTATTTACATCATAAAATAATTTTAAAAATGATGACATAATAGTCCATTTTACAGTTGTGTGCTTGGTTACCAAGCCTTTAAACAGGAGTGAGGCTGAGGTTGACTTTGTTGTAAGACAAACCTTGCTACTTTTCAAATGCAAATTACTTTGTTATCATACTAACTAAATAGAGGTCTCTATCGCAACAAGGTCACCTTCAGCCTCACTCCAAATCAAAGGCTTGGCAATTAAGTACACAACTGTAAAATGACCTATTTCAGTTGGCCTTGAACAGGCACTATGAGAGTGGGGGTCAATCTCTATAAAGCTCCGATGAGATGCAGGCATTTTGTGAGACTCATGCAGCACATCTCTTTGACACCCTCATCAGTGCAATAAAGCGTGTCTGCTGTGTCGATTAAATTGCGTGATAGTGCGCACATGTGTAATGTATGCCAAGAAAGGTTTCGGTCTTCGGTTCGCCATGTTTTCGTCTCGTGAACAGTTCTAAAATTTTGGAAATAAACGTTTAAGTTTATAACTGTCGTCATAGCTTGCATTTTTGGTCGCTTATATTGATGAACAGACGTTAGATGTTTGGATTTAGACAGGTTTTCAAACTCATTAGAGACGATAGAATGATAAAAGAATTTCAAAACTTTGGTTACCGCCGACAAGATTTGAGTTAAATGCCTCTACTCAGCTTACATCACGAGAGGTTTGACTCAAAAAGCTTGTAAATCACTCGCCTCCAGCTCATAATTTACAAAGTTTTCGAGTGTTCTCCCAACATTCCAACTAGGCACTACGCCGGCAAGCCGATAGGAAGTACGGTCTATTGCTCAAATTAGCAGCACTTTATGGCTGAAGATTTTAAAAGAAACAAATACGCATACCTTCGCCTCCATAGTCTGGATTCGAGTTAAGCGTAGTTAAAAATTATCCAACCTACATTGAAAAAGATTCTGGTTGATTTGGGTTGAATTCGACTTCTTTAATTTCTTTATCATATTTACCTTCGGGAAAAATAAAAATATGCAAAATAGAGCTTTATTCGAGAACTTGTGACGAATAATTTTGTTTTTAAAGTTGACTTCGGTAAAAACAACAATTCCAAAAATAGATAAATTCCCAACACATTTTTGTTATGACATCATTGACAATTCCCTAAAATAAAAAAAAAATTCAAAGCTGTGGCTGCTTTTTTGACTAGCTCATAGAACAATCACAGACCCCGTTCACTTGGAAAGATTAGCCCAGGAGCCCGTAATTCACTTGTAATACATCTTTACATCTACTCTCTCTAATTTTATCCAAATTTTCTTTAAGCTTACAAAGTAACATTAGATATTAAATTAGCCGTACTCGCATAAAACAAACCGTTCATGAGATATGAGAATGATGAAATTAGTTTTTCGCGTTTTGGGGGTTCAATGAAAAGAGAGAGGAAGTGTTGAAAAACGAGCAGCGGACTGATCTTCGAATTTATGAGCCATTATTTCGGCCAAGACCTCTCACGACCCAAACCTTAAGAGAAATTTAATCCCATGGATCGATAGCAAAGTGCTTGTCTAGTTGTCTGCTTTACTGCTTATCTTACCTCAGTCATCTCCAGCAGTAATGAAACTGGTTTTAAAAAGGGTTAAACAAAACTAAACCTGACATTATTTCCTCAATAACGATATTAGTAGTTGAATGTGTTGTACAAGCGGTGATCACAATTACCACTTAGCTATGAGGCGAAAAACAAATACTTAAAGCCAACTGTACCCACAAGGCACTGTACACTGCCTTTCTGTACTGCGGGATATTCAATATGTTTTTTTGGGCTCGGCTGTTTTTGGACATGACTTTGCATCTGAGCGCGATGCTGACTGAGAGCGCGGAAAAATCTTTGTGTACGAGGCGATTGAAAGGACAAGACAAAATAGTGTAATTGGACAACCATACCAGAAGGTTATACGGTAATCTAAAATATGGCATAAGGCTGCAACACCACATGCAGCCCAAAGATAGCTATAGCAACATATACGCGCTTCAGTGTTACGATTTGTTTGTAATTCAGTCCCGAAAACACGGCAAGAGGTCTGTTCACGCTTATGGCCGTCGTGGTCAGCAAAGAGACAGAACAGAACGTATAACCTGTGATGTAGGCTGCGTCGTAAGTGCATCGACAAAGATTCCAGTCTTGTTTAACCAAGGATGTCCAATGAGTGGCATATAGAGTTTGGGTAATAAGACCGACAAATAGATCAGTTGTTTCCAGACAGCGATAAAAGAGTTTAAACGGCGGATAAAGCAAAGATTCCTTATAAAACGCAGCAAGGATAAGATAATTCCCCCAAAAAGCTTTGAAGGATAGAAGAATGTTAACGGCAAAGAACTAAATTGAAGGCTGTTCTAATCCACTATCAAAAGTGGGGTAACATACAAGTTTTTCAGATGCCTTAATCTGTGTCCCACTCTCGGTTGAATTTGTCACCGCCATCATTCTCATCACTTTTTCAAACGTACAGACCTTTGAATTTTCCTTCTACCGGACTATCTAGTTGTGTCAAAGAGAGATGTCATGTCGGCCGGACTACAATGATCGAACGAAGAGACCGGAAAATTCGAAAAAAATATCCATCAAAACTGAAAAATCAGATTAAGAATCGCTCATAATCGAAAGAACGTCGATAGCAATGACACAAAAATAGATGAGAAGACAAAGCGAGGAACAGAAACCGAAACAGCACAGATGACATCATATATCAGTGAAAAATTAAAGATTTTGGATGAAAAACTGAAGAAAAACCCAGGTCACAAACGATGGAGACCTGACAGGCAAAGGGTTCTCTGAAATCCTTTGACCTTAGCTTGTGATTTTTGCTCAGTTAACTTCGTCTATGTGCCCATTATTGATCATGAGCATCACTTATGAAAGGAAATACATAGTTATACCTGGTAGCTGTTATAGACCAGTTTTCAATTAAGTGTCAAAAATAATCTTGGATTGCAGTGGTTTTTCTTTGTTTTGCTCTGTGATCCAAAACAACTTGCACCAATTTCCCAACCTACCAATCAGATGCAAAATTAACACCAATCACTACCTGGTCACGTTTTCCGCGCTTTGGGCAGTTTGTTTGATCAGTTTACTTTGAGTTCTCATTGGTTCTTTATAGTACTTGCTTTCTCCTGATTAGACGATGTCATGATTTTGGTTTTGGTTTATTATTGCGTTTTCTTTTACGAGTCTGGGATGAACAAGAAAAGATTATTTCTTGTTTCATTGCTTATTGAAAATAATTGAATGAATAGATGAGTGAATATATAAAAATACAAATTAAAACCTCAAGAATGGTAATACAGCTTTTTAATATCTATGAGCAAAGCATACAGGTCAAACTTCAGTTAAAGGTAATCTGATGAGAACTACGAATGTGCAGTAATTGTTATCTTTGTCAGGAAAGGGATAATCAACTGGGAACCCAGAAGCATTTCGGGAATTTGTGAGCTGGCACCAAAGAGTCGCGTGTACTTGTAGCATTTGAATATGGTTTCATTTACATTATTTGCTCTAACTAGAAAAGAAGCAATGAGCACTAAACAAACAAAGAAACAAAGAAAAGAAAGGATTTCGTCATTATGCGTGAAGAATAGTTTCATTTCCTCTCGTATTCGCTTTTCAGCGAATTCGTTCACGTAATTGATCGCAATTCATTCTCATGAACTCGTCATGTCGTCATTAATTCATAGGTAGAAAAGAAGTAAAGAAAGCTCATTTATTAGAGTCACGTTTCTAGGAAAACTAATTGAAAAATTACTGATAAAGCCAGAAGAGTAGTGTCAAGGGTTTCTTGGTAAACTGAGAGGAATGTTACAAGATTCAGTTCGATTCAGTGTTCGTTAGTGTGCTCCTTGCTTAGTTTGCTTCGATTACTCATTTCTATTAAGAAGAATCATCAAACGACTCTTAGTGAAACTGTGGATATAACTTTGCGCTGTCATTAAAGAGATCATCTTTGTAATGTTCACTAACTAAAGAGTAGCCAGTCTTTGTACTGGTTAATGATTAACTTGTATCGGCAATGGATTGTGATCAGTCTCATCTTTCCTGGTTCCCAAAATTTTCGTGAGACTTCAAAGGAACTTTACAACAATAACCGGTTATCCAGAAAAGGAAAAAAAAACAAGACAAAAACAATAATAATAAAACAAAACAAAAGAACAATTTATGGCGTGTAGCCCCTGCGTGTAGCTCTTTCGAATTCATTTCCATCTTGTGAGTTTTAGATCTTCTTTGACTGCTCATTTTAACGAAGAATTTTCATGACGAGTATCAACTTTTCTTCAACACACTTGTCCCAAGTCGTCATATATGAATTTTTTTTCAGTATGATAGCCCTCTGAACTGAATTCCGTGTTAAACCACAAGTTACGCAGATTTGCCATAATTACATAATTGATTTGAAACAAGTCACCAAGCGAGATATATTTTGCGCGTTTGTTCACCAAATCCGCTTCTGACCAAAAATTTTACTAGAAACATCCATGACCTCTCTGTTTCCTTATTAAAGAAGTAGTTTCGGAGTCCGGAAGACGTTTGGTAGTTACGTGTGACAGCGTTTATGAATACAGACTTATTGTATGTATATGACGCCCGCAGAGATTTTAAAGTTAAAAAAATTAACATTGGTGTAGCGAATTTTTGGACTGTGGGAAACAAGTGACCCGAGTGATCGTGTCCATACATTTTTACATTAGTTGCTTTTTCGGCTTAATATCTTTACTTCAAACCAATTTTCCGTGGAGAGAGAATTTTTATTCTTTGTTTCAATGACTTTTTAAATTATGTTTTGCAGGCGGGTGGAAATCTAAGAGAGAAGGAAAGTCACGTATGGTGAGAAACTTTCATCAAACAACAAGGAACCGGCAACTATGAAAGCTGTGATTTACAGTTATGAAGGAAATCGAAATTGATGTTCAAGTATCTTCTACTTGAAAATCATTAAATGTCCATTTCTTATACGCGCTTGTCAATATTGATCCATGGACTCTTATATTTACCTCAAATTTGCATGAACGACACGAGTCCGCCTTATTGACGCCCTTCCCGTCCATAAAAATCACCAAGGCAACCAAAACAATCAGAGCTCAGAAGCTTGACGCATGAGAAACCTATTAAATAACAACCCCATAAATCATTGTTCTGACCGATCTCAACGTAAATGATACTCTTCATAATAAAGCGTGTTTTCGTTGAATTTTCCGTAAACGAGTGACGCCCAGTTCTTCGCGTGATCCGTGAGCCTAAAAATTCGCCGGCATTGTGAAAGCATTGCGCTTTTCTCAAGCATATCCTAGTCAATCAATTTTGCTTTTCAACGGTTTCAACAGAGCATTAGCTGAGCGTGCCACGAAAATCATGGAAGCGAGACTGGCATTGTAAGGTGCTTGTCCACCCATATCAGATAATCAGTAATTTTCTCTTCTAAATGCTTTGTCATAAGAAGGAAAAAAGCTTTACGGCTCAAACCTTTGCTGATTCTGCACAGTCAATAAAAATATTGCGATGTTCAGTTTCTTTTCTTTTCTTTTCCTTCTCTGCTTTTTTGATGAAGGCTTGCTCTTACCGTCGTAAGGACAAAGTTCTCGATTACGAGGGTTTGTACAGCAGTTGACGCTGCGAGGTTGGTTAGCAAAGCGTGAATCCGTACTACAAATAAATCCTCTAGCGAGCTTAATTCGCTTCATGTTTGTTTATATAAGGGTCTATATACCAGATAATTTGTACGATTTAAGGCGCAGTGAAGGATCACAACCGCTCACGCACCGTTAAGGGTCTTAAAAGCAACTAGATAACTGCAAAACTCTTGAGTCTAACTAAGCTTACTGCGTCCAACATTTCAAGATTAGTTTCGACCCCTTTTAGAACCAGACAAACACTACAATATTAAGAAAAAGCGTCAGACATAGACTCTCCATTTTCAGAAGCTGGTCCTGAGCGACACCGCTTGTAAGGTTGAATTTCTTCATGGCGACTACAAATTGACCTCTAGCATCTAAGCTATTCCAATATACTTTCATAAACAACTCAAACGATGATTGTTACAAGGACCAGTATCTAATGTTTTGTGTGCTCCGAGTTACTGCTGAAATGTAAAATTCACTCACTCGAATCACGTACTCAAGAGTCTTCCTTGTGCAGACCTTACAACATCGCATGTCAAGCTCTATTAGCGCGAATTTAACAGTAAGTGGTTTTCCTAATACTCTTGAAGCAAAACAAGGATTGCATTTTATTTGCCAGTCATTCAAAAGGAAACTATCTAAATTTATCACTGGGCAACACTCCAAACTCATTATCAATCAATGTACCTATTGTAACCGTATTGCTGAGATTTGGCGAAGTTGTAAGGGAAGTTTACGAAAAAAAAACTTGTCAAACTTTAGGAAACCATCTGAGTTTTCCTACTCTAACAAAACAAGATGGACTGCACGTTGTCAAAGTTAGAAATTGTCTTTAACTTTAATAGCTGAAGCAATTAAAATGCTATCGGCTGACATCTACCTCACGCTGACAATAGCTGGGGTGAGCTTAACATGAACTAAGAGGAAATTGATGTATGACAAACAAACTACCCTCGAGTAGTGAATTTGCGGAATGCGCCCAGAAGCAGATATAATCGAAAACAACGCGCTCATTCCTACACTCATACGAACGCGTCGGCTTTTTGTTAATTCTTTGCTGATTGATCGACCAATGAGAAGCCTGTTAGTCAATTGAAAAGACGTCTCAACTTGGTGGTAATATTGAAGCATCTTGTAGTTTGATTCAGCGTTGGAAATCAGGCGTAAACATGCTTTAAAGAAATGAACAATGTGCTGCATTTTGGTATTTATCTTAAGCTTAGCAAAATCAATCTGCAGATGCTAGTAAGCTCAAAACACCTTGCGTTTATTGTGAAGGAGAGAGAAAACACTGAGTGAATGCTAAAAGCAAGGAATGCTCACCATCGGCGAGATGTTTCGTCCTTTGTTCCGGAAAACAACAGTGGTCACAACTACGTCAATAGCACAGAGAAAACATTATTCAACCTTCATAAAAATAGATTGCAAAAGTCATTCGACGCATGCACGAAACCCCCTCAAACTTCAACTAAACTTGATAATCAAAGCTGGTCTTTAAAATATTTTGCTAATAAAAAATAACGAGCTGGTAATCTTAGTGACTGATAGTGCCCGTCATAACTGAACTTAGCAGAAGTTGCCGTGGTCGAAGCCCATGCATCTAACGCCGAATCGCTCGAGGCTAAAAAACATTAGTAGAGTATATTACGAGCTAGTTAATCAAGCATCTAATATACATAACAAAGGAGAGCCACTCTAGGACTCCCTATTTATTGGCAAACCCTTTACAAACTTCTTATATCTTTGTCAAGAATATTATTTGGCGGAGCCAACCGACTCGAGCACATTCGCTTAGAAGGTAAAGTACCCCTCTATTTTTTCTCCCCTTTTTAATATAGCTTGTTATGTTCGCTTTCAGTCAGCGTACTTAAACAATTAGAGAGAGAGGTTATGATGTTTTATCGGTTTGATACCAGATTTGTTTCTTTGTACACTGTGAAGGAATTTTGTAGCTTTCGACATGCTTAGTTTCGAAAAGTATTCATATATAGAAGGCAAAATCGCGCTGACAGCGTTCTTTTCAACGATTTGTCTCGCATGTCTTGCT
The DNA here is from genome assembly GCF_036669915.1 of Pocillopora verrucosa. Lineage (NCBI taxonomy): Eukaryota > Metazoa > Cnidaria > Anthozoa > Scleractinia > Pocilloporidae > Pocillopora > Pocillopora verrucosa. The sequence continues at coordinate 16,880,749 of NC_089325.1, forward strand.
GCTATGTCAAGCTTGACTATAGTTGTGATAAATCTCTCGCAAACAAACAATTTCGTCCACAAATCCTTTCTGACGCCTGGCCACGAGCGCCTGTTTACTGCGTAAATATTTGCTAAGGAAGACAGCGCTGGATTAAAGCTTTCGCGTCCAATGCGACTAAGATACATGCAACCGAATCGTCGTTCCGTATCGAGAAGTGATATCCGATGAACTGAAATACCGCTTGGTGAGTTGTGGTAAAACGGAGTCGGTCGATTTTGTTGAACATTTCTGGTTCATTGGTTTAACACGGATTCATTCGAGTGAGGTGTGAATTTAGGGTAGCGTCAAGATGAGCCAGTGAGCTGTGGTGAACGAGTAAATACATCGTAATTTGATTATTGCAACAAAACGACGAGGAGCGTTAGATTTAGGGAGCGCAAAGCTGCTTCGGTTGATGAAGCTGAGACAGCCACGAGAAGTTTTTGATGCACCGCTCCAAGAAACCCAGTCGCTAGAATCTCAAGGGAAGAGATTAGATAAATCAAAATGGAGCTGAACCTCACGGAATTTTTCGTGCGAACGACTTTGCACTACGAATCTAAAAAAATTGGTCTAAGATTCTACTAGGACAGTTGTTCGTGTTTAACGGCTAGCGTTATTTCCTCGCGAATTCATAGGAAACAAACTGAGTTGATTTCTCGTAGAGAAACGCCTTAACATTAGTTGATTTTTATTGCCACACATCACTGCTCTAGGAAACTGAAGCATGCAACAACCATGTCGTCTCTCACTGCTGATTTCGATGCGTAAAATTAGCACAGTGGCGCGCGATACGAACCCGTATAAAAATCATAAAGTTGAACCGCAAGTCAGTCAAGTTGAAAATACAAACTAAGGAAGCGTGTGAGACGTGAACCGCCAGTCTGATCTTTCAGTGGAACGTGGCGACGTTGAACAAGAGTGAGGAAACTAAATCCTGAATTTGTCATTAACTCCTTTTCTTTTGCGATTATTTTGTATTTTTTTAAATGTAATTGAAAGAACAAGAGCGCGATAGAAAATTTCAGAAAGAAGAAATGATAAAAGTTGATTTATTCCAGAGCTTTGCGAGTGACTTCCCTTGTGATGAAATCGCTCCGTCTTGCCGATAAGCGGCAATTAAGTTATGACTGTTAAAGAAGAGTCGCAGGATAACGAGGCTAAAATGGTTTTAATATGGTTTTCTTTCCGTTGCATTAAGTAGGAGGAAGATGAAGCGATAACACGAGGGGAGAGATATAGAACGTTAGAAACGTTTGAACATGTCTCCATTCAGGTGGCGGAGATTATCCGCAAATCTGTTCTTTATTGCGCAACTTGACCAAACACTAATTTTCTTTACTCCTTGTGTGTTTTCTTCTTTACTTCTAAGAGGTTTTGTATGTCACTTCTCTTGATATTCGCATCATCAGAGAAACAGAGTTTGCCTCAAAACCTGATAGCAATTTTATAGCCCAATCGAAAAAAAAAAAAAATTCCAGTGAACTTAACGATTTTGTTTCAGTTGGGGACATTTTGTTTAGAAGGATTTCACGATACTTCAAAATTGTGTTTTATCTCTAAACATCTCGCAGATAGATCGTTATAAAAAGCTATGCTCTCTTGATTTCGTGTTCTCCGCCGATCATTCTTGCGTGCAAAAGCCACTTACGCGGTTTTCCGTCTGAGTGAAGGACCTCTTTAAACTCACTTTCCATCTCAAAGGTCAATACTTTTTCCGCAAAAAATCATGGTGTAAAATCTGATCCTACCCTAAATAACTCACAAACTTCCCTTACTTTGAGGCATTTTTAATGAATATTTTACTCCACTGCAGCTGGAAGATTTCTTAATTTTTTAAACTGAATCATTTGAAGCTAGCCTTAGGGCTTAATCATTCATTAGATTGGTTTTAAAATTCCAATACTTTATGTAAATCGTGAAAAAGTGGCAAAGTCACGTCTTTAAGATTTCAAACAAACTGGTAGGAAACTATTTAAATTTTTGAGGATGAATTAAGTTAAGCCAATCCGATTGTGCTTTGGAGAAAACAAGTGGAGAATGTTTTGAAGTCTGGTGTTAATATTGCTCTGTTTGCAGTCAAAACCAACAGTCCGTTAAATCTCTCTTTGAGTTACATCAGGATTAATAGGAACTATCATATTCCACAGTCTAGACATATGTTCATTTAGAGGTGAGTGGCCATTTGATCGTGTTCGCAGCCATACAACTTCCATGGCAAAACCCTAAAATCCTTGGCTTCGATCCTTTGTCTCTGCAAGCAAGAGGAAAATGCCATTGTGATGACGTCATGCATTTCAACGAAAATTCGCGCCATGCTGTTTGAAGGAAATCGAGTGTACAACTGTGTAATCGTGATTCGATATTTACGTCGCATCGACAATATGTAACTCGGCCACTTGTGGAATGAAATGCCTTTAAATTATCTAGAACGTGTTAATATCTGCGTTGTAATCGCACTTCATTATTATGCACAGCACTCATTGAAAAAAGAGATTGCCTGAAGCCACAACATCGGTGGTTCGAAAAGATTTTACTAGCAAAGTTAGTACAAAAGCTCAACCGCTTCCTTCCGCATGGTTCTTAAAGAGGCTACCTTCCGTATGTGATGAACCAAGAGACCCTAACGATATCAAGTGACTTTGTTGCCTTGTTAACAACTTAACAGCTCCTTAAAAATTCACCTCACGCCCCGTCTCGTTATAAATATTCGTTGATGCATAATATGCCCATTTCAAAATTAGAAGTCAAAAGGTCTTCATACGCTTCGGTCATTGGGGCAAGATGAAACACAATTAAACAAGAGTGCCCATATCGTGCTGTGATATGCTAGAAGTATCCGGTACAGTCAACATAGCAATGAAAACAACTTTGCGATATAACGTGATGTGAGATTAAATTTTGCATCGTCCACTGACTTCAGTCTGGCAATAAATTGGCGAAAGTGGATAAATCATTTATTGCGCGAAAAACAAATAATGTACACACAAAGTCGGTGTTAAGTAGCATCTAGAGCCTGTCAGTCGCCTTAAACATTTTCCGCCGGTAAATAACAAAAGTTTCTTTTTGTCAAAGAGATGCAAATGTATTACCAAGCTTCACTGTGAAAAAAATTGAGAAAAGAAGCTTTGTGGGGCGCTATTAAAGCATCCTGCACACAAAGAGATGTTTTCAATAGGGCTTGAGATAATAAAAATTCCACTACTGTTGTTTTTAGTTTGTTTAGTATTTAGTTTCGTTCGGTGTCAACTTAGCTTCCGTTTTTAGCTTTATCTGTTGTAGTTAAGGCAGTGCTCTGATACGGTAGAGTGAATTTCAGGTCTATAGCTAAAAAATCAGTCACACTTTGCTGCATTTAACACCTACTCGTCTTTCTCCTCGATGCGGATTCCTTCACAGTAAGAAAAGGCCCTATTGTAAAAAATCAATGACAACTGCGCAACCTAATTATGCCAGTGTATTACGAACAATCTTGACGCATCTACAAACAGGAAATACGCATGCTATTTCGTTCGTAGCAAAGATCAGTTTGAAATAACTCTGCATTATTTTCGGCTTAACGACATTCTCGAAAATTGTGAAGAAGACCAAATTCGGTGCTTCGTCTTAACCTTGAAATCCCCCGGGAAGTAATTTACCGGGAAGAGGTAATGCATCTTATTGAGCTCTAGATGAGTGACAGAATTGTCGTTATGCAATTGTTTTGTGGTAACCCAAATTGGGTTAAAAGAACAATACGTTTCTCAACGGACCAATCAAAACTTCGCTGGAAGAAATCTGTCAATCAGTTTCGAGTCGGGTTCGTTGCAATATTTTCTAGCTAAGAAACTAATAGATGCGTTTTATTTGTAAGTTTCCCGTCTGAGAGCACGAGGGTGGAAGGTACAATGCGATACTGGATTGAACCTCTGCGCTGTCTGCTTTACGCTCTCGAAACGCTCCAGTGATCTGCAGCAGAAATCTGATAGTATTTGTGCTCTTTATTTGATTTTCACAGGTTTTCGCTTACGCGGCCGGTGACAGTGTTTAGTAACGCCTGACTGAGCTCGAAGCGCCTGAGTGATTTTTGGAAAGGAAAAATACACACGGATCGACGGGTCGCCCGGAATGGCTCACACCACGAAGCAAGGTAGTTAATGAGTGTTGTAGTCTGTAGCAAAAAAAACCCGAAGGTACAACCTGAGCGCATTTTTACTGCTTCATAGGACACGGAGGGGTTAACCAACTCGGAGGGTTGTTCGTTAATGGAAGGCCACTACCTGATGTTGTTCGACAGAGAATTGTTGAGTTGGCTCAGAGTGGAGTGCGGCCATGTGACATATCGCGACAGTTGAGGGTTTCTCACGGCTGTGTGAGCAAGATTTTGTGCAGATTCTACGAGACTGGCTCCATTCGGCCGGGTGTTATCGGTGGAAGCAAGCCCAAGGTAGCAACAGGTCCCGTCGTTAATAAGATCGCGGACTACAAGCGAGCAAATCCGACTATGTTCGCTTGGGAGATTCGGGATCGACTTCTGAGCGAAGGTGTATGCACAACTGACAATGTTCCCAGTGTCAGCTCTATTAACAGAATTGTTAGAAATCGTATCAACAGCGGCGATAAAATGAGCCCGACAAAAGACGAAGTCTCTAACGGTGGAGATGTAAAAGTTGAAAGCGGTGTTCATATGCCGCGGACTTCGTATTCAATCAGCGGAATTCTTGGAATGGGACCTCATCAAGCGAATTCTGTTCCACCCAGCAAGAGGAAGCACTCAGTTGAGAGTACAGAAAGCACAGGTATGTTTTGTCTTTTATTCAAAGTTTGAAGTTGTGTGATGGAATCTTAACTTGTCGTGAGGAAACACTATACCCTATGTTGACCTTTTGCACATGCGTTTTAGCATATGCTACTTACATCGTTGGCGCGCGCGCGAAAATTTGTTTATACAACCTTTCGACAGTCAAAATTTGCCTTCGTACGCACAAAATATTTTTTTCCTCAGTCAGCTGATAGACTAGAAAGAATTTGGGAGTATGTGAGGCTTTGTTAAGAATTTTAGTCGTCATAGTAAGGGCATGAAACCTTTGTAGTAAACCTTCGATTAGAATATTCGAGTAGAATATTGCTTTTAAGGCTAACTACCATAGTTTGGAAAATATTTAGATAGTAATGTTTGAATCTTACTAAAATAATTTATAAAACTAGGAACATCGAGTGATATAGTGTATCATCCCTTGACATTACCTTTAAATTGTTTCTATTGCTCCTTATAAGCGCCAAAATTAATTTAGTTCAATTAGATCAATTTGCAGTTTATAATTAATTTATACCATCAGTCAGATGGGTCACCTGTCACATGTAAAAGTTTTATACAATTAATTTACCAATATGAAAAAAACATTTTTTCAGCAATCCACTTTACTGTTCTTACATAATCAGGCTTAACAGTTTTTAGTGGAAGAGGTTTTTTTAATTATATATCTTTTGTCGGTACTTAACTTAAAGTAGTAGATTATTGTATGATAATTCTCCCAAAAAGTGGAGTGATATCAGTATAATGAAGAAAAGTATAATAAATATCACAATTAGTGAGTCAAATAAAATATTTGTGTTACAAACCTTTTGAACTCCCAAGATCTTATTGTTAAATTAGTTATGAGAATTTGGTGTTGGTTCAAGGTAGTGCCTTCTATCCTATAAGTTTGAGTATTCTCATTGCATTGGGAGAGAATAATGTGTGAATGTTGTAGGGAGAAGTTACATGTTAATAACTTCTAGGAGTTTAAGGGTCTGAAACTTGTAACTTGAATGAATCTTTAGTAACATTGAGACAATTGCTTTGCAAAAACTTGTAAAATTCTTGCTGTTGTTCTTCTAGTTTAGAAGTTTCTTAAACCAAATTTTTCACTGCATTTGTCTTTATAGGGAGTCATTCTGAAGAGGAAGTACAAGCAGAAGGAGATGCAACTTCACCAACAGATATTCATGGTCGCAAGATAATACGCCGTCAACGCACTACCTTCTCTGGAGAACAGATTGAACAACTTGAAAAGACTTTTGAGAAGACACACTATCCAGATGTGTTTACTCGTGAAAAGCTTGCACAAGATGTTGATCTTTCTGAGGCAAGGATTCAGGTACTAAAGTCATTGCTGTTATGCTGGAAAAGGGTCTTAAAATGATGCAGTGTTATAACTTCCTTAGTCTCCAAAGAAGAGGGATTTTGTCCATTTTTGTTGAGAGTATGTCCTTGAAACAACTAAAAAATAATTTACAAATTGTTAGTCTTGGTTAATCAACAACAGAAATCATCATTGAGAAAACAAAGAAGTTTTGCCAAGAGATGTAATTCAAAATATTATACAGCAAAGCAAAATCAAATACTTGCAATGTTGTTTTTATCCATGGTTTGGAAATTTCTGTTTTCAAAAAAGAAAAAGCCCATTTGGCCTTGCTAGAAACTTTGAGCTATTATTTGTTTTCATTGAGATACCATAAAGAAAAAGATTAGTAAATATGTGAGAGGATGGACCTCAATAAAAAAAGGACATTAAATATGTTTTTGGGCTAAAATTGGTCACTTTAGAGGGCTGTATTTCACCATACAGCCCCTGAAACTCAAATTTTTGTTGAAGTGAAATCTTTCCCCACTATTTGAACCCAGATATATAATAAGTATCTTACTATCCTGGTTTTCTTGGTCTGTACCCTACAATAAGGACCTTGAACTTGGTTAGTGAGAGGTATTTCTGCATCTGTAACTCCCTTTTTCTTTACTTTCACCTTCATTTAACCTCACCATAATTTTGACTTTCCAGCTTAGCAGTGATGGATTTAACCTGTTCTAATTTTTCTTATATGTCTATGCAAGTTACTTTTTATAGTTGTATATTTTTTGTATGAGAAATGTTTAACCTGTAACACTGATTTGTGAGTTTTTATAGTTTTACAGCCTAGACCAAAATATACTTTTATGGAGGCTGAGTAATTTCTTGTTAGATTATGACCTATAGTTTGTTGCTATGCAATTAACCCAACTTGTCTGCCTTATCAGAAATTTTTATCTCAATTTAACCTTATTTTGTTATCTTTTGTGCTTCCTTCTAAAGCCACTGTGAACTGCAAAGCTGGTTTGATTAATTCAGTGGCCTCTACTCTACTGTTTCCTTGTGTCATGTCCTCATTCTTGTCAGCTTTCTGTCAACTTCAGTTGCTGTTCCCCAGATTTTTATTCCCTCTTCTTATCTATAGGTTTGGTTCTCCAATCGCCGAGCCAAGTGGAGGAAGCAAGAAAAAGTGCCTCCTCTTGGAAGTCCCACAGCAGCAAGTCCTGCCCAGACTGTGCCAACAACTTTTATTAACACAGCCAATGGATATCCCACCACTGTTATCAGCCCTCCTCCTAACCAACCAACCCCAGTTCAAGATGACAACATTCACTCACATCAGTACGGTCAAGTCCATGATGTAAGTTCTATACTTAAAAACTTCATGTGTGGAGAAATTGAGAGCCTAGTGAGAGGAGAAAACTGGGGTTTATTTGTAACCAAAAGTGTCAGTAGAAGGCAGCCCAAAACTTAAAATCTCCAGTAAAAATACCAGAAAAGCAATCAGTGGCACTTAAATGTGGCAGAAAAAAATTAGGCTCAAAGCAAATCTACATTAAAGTTGGCTAGAACTACAAGACCTGAAACCTTAATTCACCATCTATTTCATGGAAATTGCATCAAAATTTTGTGACAAAGGATCATGTTGTTTCATTTCTCTCTTTACTGCTGGGTGTTTTTCCTTTCTTGTGGTTATCTGCTGAATTTTTTTTTTTTAATAGTTAAACAGTACCCCCACTTTCTTTTCCATAAATTGAACTAGTTTGTGCGGGAAAATATATTTAGATTCCATTGGTCGAGGGGCATTTGGTGTCCAATCAATGTTAAATTTTAAATTTGCAGAGGTATTTAACAAGCACTTGTCTCTTTTTTGATGTTGTTATGTAAAATGTTATAGTTGTCTCAATCAGGTAAAGGTGCAAACATAGGCTGAGTGTCATGTATTTGTTGTTGACAGGATGCTCCAGTGAAAGCAGAATTGACAGAACTGAAACCAGTGTCTGATCCCAGCCTGACAACCATGCACACCACCATGGGCATCCCAAACCTAGCCCCACCCCCGCCTCAACAGCAATCTTATGACATGATGCGACCTTCAGGAGTGCCAACACACAGCCCAACATTTATTGCTGTGCCAAGCGGCAACCTAGTGCAATCATCTCATCCCATGTCAAATGGGCAGGGGTACACCATGCGCCTCAGTGACCACACCCAGTCACAGCCAATTAGTAGTAACAGTTCCTCAGTTGGATATTCTACTGTTGGCCAAAGTGTTATGACAACTTCACCCTCCTATGCATCACGTAAGCTTTTTTTACACCTATTTTTCTGTTTACATGACTACTTAGTGTTCAACATGTTTGCTGATGCTTGTTGCACTAATCTGTATACCTTTCTGTGGAAAAAACCCCACATATACACTTACCCACCCATAACTATCAAGAAACAGGATTATACTCTTTCAGAGCCAGAGTGTTAAAGGCAACCTACCAGTACTTTTGTCTTCAGGAAACTTGTAAAACATTGTGCTTGTGAAAGCTCATTAAAGAGAAGCATCTCGCTTTATTTGATGGTTGCAATGTCCTCCTAAGAGGACAATTTTGATGAAGCTGAGCTCTACTATTTCTTTGACTAAAGAACTGACAATAACACTGACATTTCTTTTAAGAATTAACTGCAGTTTGTGTTTACCTACTGCATGTCAAGACGTTCTGTTAATTTTTGCCTTTTATCTGCTTAAAAATGTTCATGTATTTGTATACACGTATCTCACAGGAGCTCAAAGTTTAAAACCAAAAATTGGGGGCCCCTACTTATTGAGGGAAGCAGTTTCTCAAACTATCCTTCAGTCACCATGATCACCTTTTGGAACTCTTGAAAAATTCCTGTGTTTTGATGATTGTTTCTTACTCTGTGCTGAAAACTGTTCTGAGTTAATTTTTTGGAAGGGACACTTTTGTAAAGGATTGCTTGTTTATGTGAAATTTGTAAATTGAATTTTTAGAAAGCTTCAGCTATATTGATAACAATGCGTAAGATAATCTGCAATAAAGATGCACTCTGGAGTACCACTGAGTGACCTTTGAACTTAACTCTAAAAAAGAATGCACTCTATTAAAAACATTAACCCTTTTACTCCCAGATCAAATTTGTAATTCTCTTTGCTGTCAACTATACAATTCTTATAAAGTTAGTTCAGAGAATTTAGTTTTGGATCAAAGAATTATTCCCAAATTGGTTGCTATTGTATTGATATTGTAACAAGATATTCTGTCTTAGTCACTCATGGGATTTAAAGGAATGACCAACACAGAATTTCTCCTTACAATATCAATACAATATCAACCAGATAAGTGATGAGAATTAAGGAAAATATCAATTCAGGGATAATTAGTTGATTCAATACTAAATTCTCTGAACTAACATGATAAGAATGGTATGGTTGACAGGAAGGAGAATTACAAATTTGATCTGGAGGTTAAAAGGTTAATGTATTTGAGTTCCTTTAAGTACTCTTGTTATAACTCAAACTTGCAATTAATAGAAGTAGGCTTCTGTGATTTCAACACAGAATTATTCCAAAGTGACATACATTTTAAGAGACAGATTTCAAACTCAACTGCTTGGAGTAATTTGTTTTAATCTTGTAATGATAGGTTTTGCTCATGTTCTGTTACTTTTTGTTGTCTCTAGGTAGCCAAATACAGTATCAGCGTGTTATCACAAGTGGTGGTGGTAAGAACATAGCATTCATATTTTTGCATTCTCAATGTAGATTAAAGTGTTTCTCTGAACAAATGGTCATTTCATTCAATATGAGTTGTAACCCTTCCACTCCCAGTAGTGGCCAAGACAGAATTTCCCGTTACAACATCAATACAATCTCAAGAAGACAAGTGATGAGAATGTAGAAAAATATCAATTAGTGGATTATCTTTTGATTCGATATCAAATTCTCCAAACTGAAATTATAAGCAATGTATGCCAGACAGTAAGGAGAATTACTAAGGAGATCATGGGAGTGAAAAGGTTAAGGTGTGAGCATTGGGTGGAATAGTTAAATAATAGGAAAAGAGAAATTTTTTTTCTGATATATACAGGATTGTTAGACTACCAAGTCAAGTGCTTAAATCAGTTTCAGTAAAAAGTTGTGATCACTATCTAGTGGTTTTAGAATAGGTCATTGATGTTCATATTTATGTCTAATTTTGGGCCCTCTCTCTATGTAGGTGATGTTGGCCAAGCCACCTCACCCCCAGCTGGAAACACAGCCCCTGGCTATGTGCTTCCTCCTGTGAGCACACTCACTAAAGGTCAGATCCCAGGAGATATGACAGGCCAATTCCCCCCAGCGAGTTATGCTCAAGCCCCATACCCTGATCAGTGGATCCCGTATGCACCCCAGGGTTTCATTGGGAGGCCAACAGTGTTCCTTCCTGCCAACTGGTGAGAAAGTAAAGTTGTTCAGTTCTTGTCTTAAAATGCAAAGCTAGGTTTTAGTTGCTCAACAATTGTATACAAAGATGTGATGCTATTAAATACAATAAAATAGATGGGGGAAAGTACCTCTGTTCAAAGATGCCTGTGTAAGATGGTTAAATTCCTCTTGTGGTGCAAGTTGCCAAAGTCAATGCCCTCAAATACAATTGAGTTATAAATCACTCCAACAAAACTTGTACTGTTTAAAATGTACAGTTTATTGTTTAAACTATCTTTGTATTTACTTTTTGTTTCAGGACTGCTCCAGCTCCCCCTCCAAGAATGTCAAGCGCAAAACTAAGCACCTCGGCATGAAGATAAATTTAAGGTGGCACTCCACAATTTTGCTTCATGTCTGTGTCATCACCAGTGTTGTTGTTAAGTATGGTGAAGCAAGCATTAAGGCTTTAGTATTTGAATTCATGTGTGCTAGATGCAGGAATTGTTTTGGAAAGCAAAACCTGCAAATGTATCAAATATATCATTCAGTGGTTGATGTAATCAATCTGTGTGTGTATCTCTCATTTGGGAAGTGTTTCAAACATATCCTCTGTGTGATGGAGGATTTCATGAAATGTAACAATAATTATGCTAATCATTAGCAACTTTAAGAAATTTTGTAGAGTTAAGCTATAATAATTTTTTTATTTTGGTTTATACTGTAATCTATTTTTGTATACACACATCGCACTTCCGAGAAGGTCGTTGCTCAATTTTTGGTTCAAAACCACATGGAAATTGTTCTTAAGCAGACATGTATTTTTGTTTGTAAAGTAACCTTGTAGCTTAAGATTATGGTGAAATGAAAGTAACCCAACTCAAAGAAATGTTTGATAAATTATGATACTCAGTTTTCAAGGGATCAATTTGATCCATCATGAAGGGAAACATGAATTGTACCCTTATCTTATCCAGCTGGATACTGGCAGACTTAGCAATGGGTTGACAGCATTGTTGACTAATGTTTATACATATAGATGATAATCTTGTTTAGAAATTGAATCCAATTGTAAGTGAATCCTCATCACTCACACACTTCCATGCAGTTATTTTGCATGGGATAGGCTTAGTTGTCTAGATTGAAATTTGTTATTAAGGGAAATTAGCATACGTGTATGTAGACATTACTTCAAAGATGTAATTCTTATTTTATTCATTAGCTCTGTCACTTTGAGGATGTTATGTCACAAAAACAGAAGCACTTGTTCATCCTCCTGTAGTTTTTGAAATTATTACATATGAAAATCACAGATTTAGTACTCCAATGGCAAAATTAATTCTTGAAAAACGTAAAATTACCAATCCACAAAATTCATCTGTTACCAAATAGCTATCATCATAAAGAGATCATGTTGTAAGAAGACATGAAGATTCTGGCTGAAGAAAACTTTTTCCTTTGACACTTTTTGAACCAATACAGTCCTTTAAAAGTTATGTGATGTAACATCTTTACTGCTATCAGAGATTAAACAGACTGGACAAACGTAAACTTCTTATAACCCATTATGTATTACGACTTGTGAACATTTAACTATGAGAAGTATCAGGAATGGAAGGAAGGAAAGAAGTGATGTAAGGTTTAACATGTTTTGGTCAGAATTAAATTTATGTTCCTTCCTTAAATTTTGGAATCTTGATGTTAAACAGGGTTGCTAATATGCATGTGTGTTTAATTGTAAATATTGCATCTGTTAGATTACCACAAGATTATGGGCTGGTGTGAAATGAATGAGTGAATGAAAATTTCATTGTACTCTTTTAAGTGTTCCTGATTTCAATGATGCTTGAAGAATGCAGTGAAAGAATAAGTTATCAGAAGTCAGTCTTCATTGCTGTGTTAACAGTACTGGCGATAATCCAGTTTCAGAAATAGGTGGTACCAAGCTTTCCAAAGCAATTTGAACAGACCAGGATAAATATGCATTTAGTTATCGAAAATTGTTGGAGGAAATTATCTTTTATACATTTTTGATATGCAAATTTTGTAGTGTAATTTTTTATATAATGTATATTATTATTTTTTTGTAGTTTTGATATAACTGCAAGGGCATTTTTCTACCTTTGGTGAAATACTCCTAGGAAAATTTTTGTAGGCGCAGAACAAATAGTATTTTTTCCAAGTCAATTTATAGTACTCTCTTGTACGTGTATGCACTATTTAATAAGCACTGCGGTATGTATTTAAAGGGTACATTAGTTGGTTTGTTAATAAAAGTTTGTACTTTTTGAAGTCATCGATTACAAAGTTTGATTGTGAAGCCGAGGGCTGACGTAGGGAAACAATCAACGCACACATCATGGAAGTGACCAAGGGTACTCTTGGGTCCATTTTCGCTGGCTCTGTGCGGTTGGCCTCTCAGAACCCCTTCCCCATTAAGGTCTAATCTGTGAACAATTACAGACACCATCTTAGTCACTGGAATTGACAAGATCTCAAAATTTTTAACCACAGATCTTTCCATTAATAAATCCCTACTTACCAGAATTTCTTACCCCCAAAAATTCCGAAAATATGCAACCCCATTCTAATAACTGTTGAAAATGCAACCCCATTGCAGTCAACCAAGTGAAAATATGCAACCTAATTAAGAGGCACATCCCCATTAGTCCATTACTAGCAAGTACCCTTTCGCCGCAGAGGAGTGACCAGCAAGTAATTTCTCCTTACGCTATCCACACATTTCTAGTGCAAAGGAGGTGAGAAATGAGAAAATCTCAATAAGGAGACATCGAGTTGACTCTGGCTTCACAGAGCAGTCAGTTGGGAGGACTGGTGTCCAGATTGCGTTCTGTTGTGAGATTCTATTGACGGACAGACGCATAAATGACGTCACCATTAACAGCATTTTATTTTTTGGTCGTAGAAGAACAAATAGATTCCATGATGCCATTTGGAATGACATACAACGCTCTCCTCAAAGGGAGAAGAAGTGGAGCCCCTAGGTTATCAGTTTGACTTTTCATATTACATTACAACTTAAAATTTTACAACAGCATTAAAGAAATGTGTGATATTCGACGCTGTGGTCCTTTAATGAATTACAGTTTCTTTGTGTGACCTCGGTTAGCTCCATGAACTGTTTGAGTGACCCAAATTCAACATATCGACTTTTATTTTTTACCTAGTTTCCTTCTTTTCTTTATGCCTTTTCTCTACTTCTATTAATAAGTTTTAGATCACGATTGTATTTCTTCAATATTGCTTATCACGTGTGTAATGTAATTGCAAAACATTTTAACGCTTCTGTGTAATATCTTCCTTCCTGCACAGCCTGACAGGCCTGGCGGGAGTAATCCCAAGGAGGACTGTAGTGGGTAGTAGTGAGGACGTTTCGACAACCTTAGCGGAAGTCACTTTACCCTCATGATGACTTCCGCTAACGTCCTTGAAACGTCAGTCACTACAACCAGAAACTGTTCTTTTCAGTGCTACTCACACCCGACCGATCAGACTACATGATGAAATATTACCCCTGGCCTTTTTCAAACCATCAACTGTAATATCTTCGTAAGTTAAATGAGAAAAATTGATGGATTTTTAAATTTATTGATTTGACCATGACGAGAAATATGTCGTAAGACACACATTGTGTGACCGATAATGGTCCTAAAAACTACAGAGTTTGCGCACTACGTTCAGGTCTGATCAAACAGAACAGTCACTAGAGGCCGGAGCTTTCATCGAACTGGTGATCTAATTGGTCTGTGATTATGAGAATTCTGAAAACTTTGTCGATTAGTCACATTTTCAACCTACTTATTTTGATCCTGTGCATTCTCCATACAAGTAAGTTAATTAGAGTCAGCGGTAACAACATTTCGGTAATGGACCGATGTGGGTCCTACATCCCTCTAAGAATTAATCATCTGTACTTTAATGGTATCCTTAGATCATGAAGTATATATAGCCACAGGATCAAGACGATATACTACGGGAAGATAACACGATCATTGCGAGATGTAATTTATCGTACCGTCAATTTGCATCGCCTCACTTTCGGTTTCTGAAACGACTCAGCAGAATCATAATTCTTTCTAACTATATACAAACATCTTGTCATATTCTATATTTTCTATAATAAGGCCGTGAGTGGGGTGCAGCGGTTCTTTCGCAACATTTTTGCCACATTGAAAAGCGAATGGATAGTATCCTTGTCCTGTCACACGGCACGTTGCGTGACAAAAGCAGGAAATAAAATGCTATACGTAATTTCAATTTGTGCAGGGTAGCCGTGTCCGAGTTTTGAGGCTATTTTCAGTGATGGTAATTTTTCGCCTTTCTTTCCGTTTTTCGTAGTGCTGGTTGTCAGTAAAGAAATTTATGTCTCTCGCTATCATGGTAACAATCAGCCTTCTTGTGGTGAAACAATGAAGACAGCATGTAAATTTATTGCTCTTGGTATTGCACATGCACAGTGGAACGATACTATCTATATTGATGGCACTGAGACATCACGTGATCCATACCCATGCTTACCGACGACGTCGCAGCTAGATGGAATTTACGTCAACAAAAGTTTATCCTTGAGACGATTCGGCAAAGATAAGGTATTCATTAGATGCTCATCTTTGAGGCGAATTACCTTAGATGGCAGAAACACATCGGACAAGATGATTATTTACCTGGATGGAATCGCTTTTATTGATAGCTCTATCGCGGCTCGCATGAGCTCGCTCTATGTTGAAAATTGCAATTTTATCGGTGCTAAATCGTTATCAAACGCATCGGCCGTTGTTGATTTTAAGACATTCTATGGGAACCATTCTTTGCTTATCGCCAAATCTGTTTTCAGCAACAATTCTCTTCCTTGTGTCCGTGTCGTTGGGAATTACCTCAGACTAGAAGTTCTTGATACGGTGTTTAGCGAGAATAACGCATCGTGGGAAGGTAAAGTGAAAATGGTGGATGTGGCCGTGTTCATGGTTTCGGTATCATGTATCACGTCTATGGCATTTTACAATGTCTCCTTCATAAGAAACTTTGCGCCGAACGGAGGATGTTTGCAAGTCAAAAATGTTGATAACGTGAGCGGTAGAGTGAGGTATTTCAGAGAAACTAAGTACTTGGGCCATATTTCGCAAGCGCATTCTGGAGATCATAACTCTTTTCATTCAACGTGGGGATACGTTTCCGTGTCTATGGCCAAAGGAAGGTTTCTTCATAATGTCGGGGGAGCAGTCTTTGTTGGCGGGAAGTTAGGCCTCGTAAATATTTCTGCCGTGCATTGTGACTTTACCAATAATAGTTCTCCGCTAAGTGGAGGGGCCATGCTGGTTGAGAGCAGCCGTAAATTTTACCTGCAAATTAAAGAGTGCAAATTTGTGGAAAATAGCGCAAAAAATGATGGCTCAGCGATATACATCCTAGCAGTTGATTTTAAAGCAGCTAAAGGTTTTATTCTGGTTGAAAATGTTCTTTTTCAAAAAAACATCCTACGAAAACCTAATTTTATCGAGGATTCTCCCTTGGGTGGTACTCTAACAGTTTCCGTAGAGCCTGCTAACCTTCAAATCAATTTAGTGAATGCTTCGTTTTTGCATAATAAGGTTGACATGGGAAGCTCAACGCTATACTTGGATGCTCCATATTCAGATGTAACGATTGTTGATTGCAATTTCCATGGAAATTCACAGGATAAACGTTCCCATTACATCTGGACAACCCTTCTTATTTCCTCCGTTCATCTAAATTTCACCCTAATCAGATCCAACTTCTCCGAAAATATCGGGAGACCTACTACAGCTTATAATGACACATTGGCAGGAAATCCGGTAAATTTCTTCTGCGCAGCTTATAAGGCAAATATAACCATAACTGACTTGTTGTACACAAACAATAGTGGAGGAGGAATGCTTTTTAAATTGGGCTCAGATGAAGCAAGTAACTCAACATTTTCCCTGGCGCAGTCGATCTTTGAAAGCAACCAATATTTCTCCATGGATATTAGGGCGTCTACAGGCGCCCAACTTGTAATAAGACACGTAGTGTTCTCGGCAAATGAGTTTGAAAGTTCTGTTCTCCGAAGCTTAGCGTTGGTCTTCTTCTATATTGAAAAAGAAGGAAATAAGGTAATGATGGAAGAGGCAACCTTTAAACACAATTTCATACAAGGCATGATCTTACACTTTCGATTGTCGCCCGACGAAAAAGATCCTCTGGCGTGTAAAATTCCAAGATGGACCTACAAAAACTACATCCAACTCGTTAATGTTGGCTTTGACAAAAATACCGCCGATACCTCGGTCCTGCATTTGGCAAACGGCTACAATAACCTCAGAAACGTTCGATTTGTAGACAATTCAGCCACTTACACTCTATTTGGTTCAGAGGGCTCAACCAGTCTTCACTTAGTCGACACATCTTTTGATCAGACGAAAACATGGCAAAATGGAGTGACCATGCATAGAGAAGTTATGATTCCTTCCTTCACAGGATTCATATACTGGGCGAGTTCAGGACCAATCAATCTATTAAACACGACTCTCTCCGTTGAGTCCTCTCAGGACATCGATGCTTATGTTATGGTCGTGGGGGCAAGCAAAGCAAAGATGGATGATACATCGGTCATTCAGTGTCCAGTTGGAACATTGAAAAAAGAGGTAAACCTCGATCATTCTCGTATCGTTTCAAACAAAGCTTGTCCTGACGGCTTTTTTAACACCAAGTCAGAGTCCTTTATTTTCAGTTGCAAACGATGTTCTCCAGGTTTCTACAGTGTAGAGCCGTTTGCCAAAAAGTGTCGACCGTGCCCATTTGGTGGAAACTGTACAACTGATATTGCCGCGAAACCTACATTTTGGGGATTTCCTTTGTTGTCGGATCACGGCACTGTCGGCTTTAAAGAGTGTCCGATGGGTTACTGTTGTCCCTATCGAAACATCAGCTGTCCCTATGATAACCAGAATTATTTGTCTTCAGGCTGTTCTGGAAACCGTACTGGGTTTCTCTGAGGACAATGTAAGTCTGATTACACAGAAACTCTTTTCTCTTCACGATGTCAAACCAATGATGAGTGTGCAGACTACTGGTTCTGGCTTGTCGTCTTTTTCTACAGCTTGACATTTGCTTTCCTCCTTGTTTGGAAGTATCCAGTCATATGTCTTATTCAACGGCTATTGCCATGGAAAAGAACAACACAAGCAAGTAGCACTTCACCCTCTTCCTCAAACGGTGGTGGATACATCAAGGTAGTCTTCTATTTTTATCAGGTGGCCAATTTAGTATTCATGTCGGAAGCCTTTAAGATCCATTTAGAGGACAACTACTTGTTGACTCCAATAATTGGTTGGTTCGACTTTAAAGCTATCTCTTCGAGTAACGCACTGATCTGTCCAATTCGCGGACTCACAGTCACTTTGAAAATATTCTTGGAGGCCTCTCAAGTCCTCGTTGTGCTATTCTGTGTCCTAATCATTTTCCTTTTTCATGGAGCACTTAGGAAAATAAATAAACAATCTCCGTCTTTTCCCCCCTCTGGTCAGTATCTGAGTGCCACAACAGAATGTCTTCTCCTTGGCTATTCAGCACTAGCGAGGGGAGCACTTAAAGCCTTGAACTGCGTTGAAATTCAATCAACGCTCCGCTTTTTTTATGATGGAAATGTCCAGTGCTGGTGTTGGTGGCAGAAACTTTGCGGACTGTTTCTTACTGTTTTCATTATTCCATTTGTCTTAGTCTTGTACCTTGGATCTCATTTGCTTAACAATAAATCAATATCCTCTGGGCAGTTTGTATGTGGTTGCACCTTTCCTTTGCCTTTCGCTGTAATGTGGGTCGTTAAATACAGGAGGATTTGCAAAGATTCAGGAGCCATAGTTATCAGAAGCGAAGAGACATCTTCACTTCTTCGGGTTTCAGACTCATTGAACAGTGCTGAGAAGTCTTCCTCTTTTGACGAATCTCTCAACCAATGTCAAGCAAAATCATGTAGCATGGTAGAAGATGTTCTTTATGGCCCTTTCAGGAAATCTTACGACGACCGCGGTGCTGGTGCAGTGTACTGGGAAAGCGTTTTAATCGCTCGACGTTTGGTTATGATCTGCCTCCACACTTTTATTGTTTTCCCTTTCATCAGGATTGTATGTTTAAGTATCACGTGTGCTGCTATTCTTGCCTACCATATTTGGAAAAAGCCATTCCAGGACTCACGTGTTAATCATGCGGAAACAGCATCATTGGCGGCTCTTCTTCTATTGGCGATCATAAACATGGCTGATTTAGCACTTGGTATCAATGGAGAGGGTCTTTCAGCGCAGGAACAGATTTGTATGACTGTGCTACATATCGTGGAAATCATCATCTTGGGAACAGTTCCCCTGGCACTTGCTCTTATGATTGTAGTCTCTGTCCTGTGGCGGTTGTTCAAATTTATCCTTAAGTCTTTGGTAGGATGCCATAAATCAGTTGCAGAGTATATCAGAAACAGAAAGGCATAGTTTTTTTTGTTAACACAGGCGATCTTTAATTATCTGAGGAATTTTCATGGTCATCTTATTTCCAAAACGAACCCGTTGGATTGTTTCAAAAATATAAGGAATTGTCGTTTTATTACAAATGCAATCTACTGTAGCAGGTACTTTTCAGCAAAAGTTACAATTATAATTTGACATAAACTTGGCTTAATCTAGAGAAATTGAGTCTGAGACCATTTGAATGTGAACTAGCAGTTATGAAATTTGCAAATCCTAGCATGATCAATATACAGTTTTCAACGACTGTGAGCTTCACCAAGCGACTACTTTATGGAGAGTTATCGTTTCCTCACGGAGTGTGGCGCTCTTGATAAATATGAGGCCACGATGTGCCTTCACAGTTTGCATACCTTTCCATTTCTGGTCACGTCTTGAAAAGCCCGATATTGGTGACTGGAGACCATACAGTGAACTGCTCCTGCAAGTACGAAGCTATCTTTACTCCAGAAACGCTCACTCTACAACCATAAATTTTCCCGTTATTTTGAAAAGACGTAAATCTGCAATCCATTAGCTATATTAATGAATGGAATAAAAAAATCAGTGAACAAAATAAGCAAGTAATAAGCACTTACTGTCTTCCATACAATTCTT
The DNA here is from genome assembly GCF_036669915.1 of Pocillopora verrucosa. NCBI lineage: Eukaryota > Metazoa > Cnidaria > Anthozoa > Scleractinia > Pocilloporidae > Pocillopora > Pocillopora verrucosa. The sequence continues at coordinate 16,900,404 of NC_089325.1, forward strand.
ACGATGTTATTTTGAAGAATTTGGTATTGGATCAACTGATAATTCCCTAAATGATACTGATTTCCTTTATTCTCATCACTCGTCTGCCTGTTTCGAAATTGTGAGGAGAAATTCAGTCTTGGTCATTCATGGGAGTTATAAGGTTAATAGCCATCTAATGGAGACCGTCCTAATGCCTTGCACTTGCAATTGCTAGAAGAATAACTTTGTTCCTATTTATTGTTTTGATTCAAAATTTACTAGCACTTGGCTCTCTCCGTAATTCAATTTCTCTTCAAATCATTTCATTTAACTTTATCCCTTCTACCCATGTCCACATTAAAGACTCTGACTTGGCACACAGTCATTTTTGTTCTAAATAGAACCCAAGTAGATTAATCAAAACCCATATCACACCTGCAAAGCACAGAGATATCTGTACTTATTTTTCACCTTTAACTGGCATGAGGAGAGCACGATTGAAAATGGCTTAACAGATGACAGTGAAAGCAAATCGGTTCGTTTTTGGAAATACCTTTTTTATTTATGTCGCAAGTAACTTATATACTTATTCTTAAAAAGGGTTCTGCCTAAATAGTCAATAACAGAAGAAAAAAACTAGTTCTAGGCGTCCACTGCCTGTAAATAAAGAACACCTTTTACCAGAAAAGAAAGAGGATAACTTGTTGAATAAAACTCTTTTGAATTTTTTTGAATTTTGGATGCGCCGTGTTTGTAGAGTTAAATGCTGAAAGCGTTATTGTAAAGACTCGACTAGCGCGCGCCGATTAAAATTGTACCTCCAAATTTAACTTTCAAGCAATTTCATTTGTTCTCCAGCCATGATTTTCAAGAATATCACCCTTTTATCTATCATACCACTCTTGCAATCTCGATTACTATCTTGAAGTGTTATATCTGGGCGCTGTCTGACTCGTTAGTGAAAAAAATGAGAGCTAAGCGGGATCAAAAAAGCACACCTGAAAACCGCAGAAAACCCACATTTCCTTTGCCTAAGTCAATTTTATTATTTTTAAAAATTCATCAGTTTTCGTTGTTTGGATGATAAATACTATTCTGCGGAGACACTTGTCTCCGAAACATTTTTAAAAATGTTATTTTATGATTAACGGTCACTTTCCAAGAAATGTTGTGATTAGGATTCGGTATGGTGTGCGAAGCTGCGCTTAACAGTGTTAAAATTATTACGAATGAAGATAGCGTTAGCAGATACTAGTGTTCTTATCAAAAGAAATGTGTTTTTGAATTGACCTTGAAAATGACACCTATTAAGACCCTTTACAATAGAGTTCAATAGAGGCGTAAATTGTAGCTTTTAAATTAGAACAAACGAGATGGTTTTCATTTTCTCGCTTTTAAGTCTAATGGGCTCCCGGCCTATAGAGATGACACGAAGCTCTGAGGTCTAAAGTGGAACTGTTTTAATGGTGTGTTTGTAATCTTTGTCATCAAAGATTCTTTGCCTAAGATTATTCTGAGCTGTTACCAGGAAAAGAAGAACAGCCACGTAGCTGAAGGTTTATGGTATGAATGATCCTCATTACAAAACGTTTAACCTTGGTCAACTTATGTTTACGTAAGGATAAGAAAAATTACTTCGTTGAAGTATTTTCTTAAAGTCTTAACCTCCGGCAGCTGCGTTTATTTGGGTTAAAAGCTATCGTCACGTAGATCAAACATTTCTCCTTAACTTTCCCTTTGTGCTAAAACGTGAAAGAAGGTCACGAATTTATATAAGGGCAGAATAGTTGATGAAACCTTTGCATTAGTACTATTCAAATTACAAGTAATTGGAGAATACCTTGTTGTGATTTCGGCATAAAATCGGTAATTTACCGGCTTTCTCAGGAGTTTGTGTTCGCTGTTCCTTAAAAAGCTCCTTGATAATCCGCTTCATTTTCAAAGATCTGGGATCTGCATAATTACATGGTCTTGTTATTGTCTTGATAAGAGGCACGTCCATTTCGTACGCGTAAATTTCTGTTTGACAAAGGAATTTCGAACAAAATTTAAAAAAAAAGAGTTTATTCCAAAGTTTCTGTGGATCACAGCAAGGAAAACATCGCCGTAAAGTCCCGAAGAAAAGGTAAACGGCTTTTCTTGGCTTGTTTCCTCAGTAATAAAAGGATTCACAATTGGAATGGATCACTTATGTCCTCGTATCCTGATTGGGTGGTTAACTTCAACAGTCTGTTTGAATTACTTGAGCACATCATTTGCAATAAATGGGGGCATTCACCCCCAATAGAGATACATCTGAAGGCAGACGGACTAGTTTATTAAGACCAAAATCTTTTGTCTCTTTCTTTTTCTTTCTACAATCTGAAATACATCTTAAACTTCATTTTTTGTGAAACTTGTATAGGAGAATTCTATATCTTAATTTCACTTTTTTCCTCGACTCAGGTTAAGAAAAATGTGTTAAATTTTCCAAATAGTGACAATCAAATATTGCCTAAACTCATAAATCATGTTCTTAAACATGGACAATAATAAAGATACCGAAAACCCATGCCAGGACCGTCATGAGAACGAAAACATCTTAGATCTGCCCACTGAAGAAAATTGGAATTGCTGAAATTTCGATTAGAATTATATTTGGTGGCTAGCGTCGATGAATAATCCATTTGTTACAGAATGGTTTGGCTATTCATGGTTGTTGCTGGCAGCAATTTCAAAAGAGATTATTGTATGAATAATGCTTCCATCTTTGACTCCGTTGTTGCTGGCAGCAATTTCAAAAGAGATTATTGTATGAATAATGCTTCCATCTTTGACTCCGTTTGTCAAAACAAAAATGAACATTGCGAAATAAAGAACAGGGTAAGAAATCACATTAAAATGATAACATTTTCTGCTTGTTTAAAAATTTTCCTTTGATTTCTTGGATTACTTTCTCAAATTTGTTGAAATTTCAAAGTGATTAGAGGAAATTGTTGCTGTCGTCACTTTCCGCTAAAATTTTAAAAATTGACGAATGTTTTAATGTACTTTACGAAAAATTGATTCTTCTTCAAAAAGGAGGCTGCGCCAATAAATACATTGTAGAATTTATTTTTCATTTGTCTGGAATATGACTTGAAAATAAGTTCATGTTGTCCAAGGAAGACCAGGAAGGGTATTACAAGTTCACAGCCCTGGTAATTTATTCAAAATGTACACTTGAAATACGAATTGTTAAGAGAATTTATTAAAACATATCACGTCTTTAGGTTTTATCACCAACGTGGGAAATCTTTTCTCGGTTTTAATTTTTTCCATAAATCATTACGAGTATTGTCTCGGAAAAGATAACTCTGATAAGAGGTAAAGAAATTCTACATGATCGCTTGTATTCAGTCCTTAAGTTTAAGTTATTATCTTGACGAAGCTTGCTGTAGCGTATGCCGGCCTCTCTTATCAACGGAAACAATTTATCATGATTATAAACGAAATAAAGGGACGAACCATTAGACTCAGAATTCAATGAGGTGTGAATTGACCCTTTGTTGTGAGATTTCCAAGGATAATCTTTCCTTTTTGCGCAACATGAAAAACTTCACCCAAATGATGTTTTTTTAAGCAGGAGTTTTCACCCGAACTGCACGAAACTAGTAAGAGCGGTGTAAATTTCCATAACGTATATTTACACAGTGTTTTTGTACACGAAGTGTTGAAACTCTCGGTTCAGTTAAAAAAAATAAAATCGCAGTGTGTGATGTTCTAATTTAAAAAAAAAAAATATGATAGGCAATTTACTGCAAAAAAAATTGAATAAATGACATTAATTAACGTGAAAAACATGTTAGCCTTCTTTTATAAGTGCAGATCAAGATTTATTTTAAAAATTCAAGTCGTTAGATTTTCAGTAGATATGTCTTACCACATTCAATTGATAGCAAAAACTTCCATTTCCAACATTTCTTTTCAGCACATCATCCCTAATAAGTGAAGTTACAAAACAGGGAATTTTTGTGGTAAATTTAATACGTAGAAAAGTAGCCGATTCGAGCTTTTTGGACGACCTTGCTGCGTGCGATTTTAAAGATTTAGAATCGTCCTATTAGGGAATTGTAGAAAGATTACATTGTTTGGTAAAATATGAATTTGTAGCCAAATAGAAACCTTAACTTTATCTTTTATGTGATATAGAATATTATTTTGTTTTTATTCTGAGTGTGGCCTGTGAAATTGAGCGACCGGCTACATACCTTTGGTAACGCATAACAAGTATTATAATTAGTAAAAATATTGCAGTCTTCCGGAGAAATAATGATAATAATTTTTTCAAACTTAATATAAATATTATACAAAAATATGCTTAAAGTTAGATTTCAAAACACATTTCCTCGTGTCAATTCTTTTGAAATTCGGGGACAACGTGAGATGATGTTTTCCTGGAGATTTCCTTATGAAAAGAATCCCACAAATTATTGTCAATAATAACTTTTTTGGCGATGCGTCAATAGCAGTATGTAATTGCATGCTAATGATGTCTTTTCTCTACCTCAGTTGATGAGGCATCAGACATAATTTATTCCAAACAATTCTGAGAGCGGATTAAAGGCAGTTCTGTTGTATACATTGCTGTATTTATGTTCAACCGTGACGCCTAAACCCTAAACACCAGTGCGCCATCTCGATAAAAGACTTCAACAAGACAGCGTTGGCAATTAACAGAATCAGGTAAGATTAGCTCTCCGATATTCTAAATATGTTTTCTCAACAAAAAAAAAAACATTCCACTTTTTGGAACCACGCATCATGTATTTTGTTTTGTTTTTAATTCGGAAGACAAATAATGTTCCATGTAGCCTAAAAAACAAAATAACAGATGTGATTTTGAAAGCTGTCTTTTTACAGCGCAATAAGTCCAAACTGATATCCGAAAAACGACTGAAAATTAGGACATATGAGTAAACAAATGATCATGTAAATAAACTCGTCAAGTTTCGTGTTGATTTGAATGAATACGAGGCCTTCGAATTTGTTGAAGAAACTGTGATTTTTTTTGTACATTACACGTATCATTTTCTCCCATTTGACGGGCGAGTGTACTTCGATTCTGTCACTTCTAATTAAACATAGAATCTTTTGATTTTCCGTGGCTTGTCGTGGCTAGATTAGTTCTGCGATAACTATGATAACCTCCGTCTAATGATGGCTCAAGATACTTTTTCTTTTACCAAAAATTCCAAGTGGGTTTTGCCAAAAATTTCCATGTCGCCAGAACGCTCCAGGCTATTCACTTCGACTACTAATTTTGAAGAATCGACGCGGTCCAATTGCCAAAAGAACTAATTCATCCATGGTAAGACGGAAAAAAACTTCTCAGAGTGCATGATATAATTGTTTATTGCTTTCAAAGCCGAGAGCTTCCTCGGAAGCTTTCAATCACGCGGTGATTAAGAACTCATATTTTCTGGGAAATAGCTTCTTTAAATGGTTCAAATAGAAGATTTTCAAGTACTTTGAAAAGGTGGCATGTCATCATATGATTCATATGGTAATTATTAACGATATTCATTCAACCTATCATTAACAGATAAATGTGGTTGGAAAAATCAGGATATCTGTCTGTTTTCAGCCATGAAAATCAAAATAAAACTCGTGGGATCCGATCCCAACGAGGGAAGACAAAAACTTATTCCGTGCTTCAGTTTGAATTATTACCTGGAAATAGAATATTTAGATTTCATTAAATCTTCGTCTAGACGTCGATCATTTCACGAATCTTCTTTCCAACTATTTAGCTTTTTTTTTTTTTTAATTTTTAATCTTTGCATAACTTTTCGAAGGACTCAATGAAGATAAAATTTTAAGGTTACTCCATGTAAATTAAAAAAGGCGTTCAAATCTTGATAGACGAAGAGGAAAAAGCTTTATTATCGGTAATATTTACAACGCGATACTTTGGAGGTAAGCCTCAAAACTGATAATCACATTGCGGATTAACAATATCTTATAAAATTCACGGAATATAAAATAACCAAAAAAAGCCCTGAATTAAAAGGATAAAAAAAATTTTCAATTGTAAGATACCACAACAATAATTTACCAATTTGCTTGATATAGGCAAGGTTCTATTTCATGGAATGAAGAAATTGCATCTTTGAATTCTGTTTATTTTTATTATTCCTACGCTTTATGAACTGCCATGTTTCTAAAATTCAAATATTTATATATTCATGACGTCGGAAGAGGATAAAGGATCGCTAAGTAATTTTAACAATAGAAGGCAAAGAAATGAAGATTATAGTTGGATTTGCTTCGCTAAACTTGCTTTTATTTGCAAAGCTGTGAACAGAGAACTTAAGCCAGTGCCGATTTTATGATTTCAGATTTGCAATCACCGCTCAAACTAGAATCAGAATGAAGATTCATTGAATCCAGTCTATAGGTAAAGGATGTAATAGTATCATTTTCCAACTTTACAGCCTCGTCACATTTGGACAGCAGGGATCTTCAGATAAATATTGTGGTAGGTGAAAACGTTTTATTGATTTGTATATTATATTCAGACTATGAAAAGGACAGAACACTGAAGGAGAAAAAGCACTTTATTTTTATTGTAAATTTTCAAATCCCCAGGCGCTTTCACACTTCAGGGGATTTTCGGATGTAAAAGAGATTTCCTTAGAGGGTGGAAATTCCTTTTGGTAAATTCTTGGATCAATAAGAGACGCAAAGTTGTTAATGCTACTGGATAAACGTATATACCTATATACTAATTTTATCAAATCAAAGTAGAAGAAATAGTCGAGTAAACGATCAAATCGTGAAGTCGTGTCTAAAGGAAAAATCAACGACAACGAGAAGGGTAACACCAACAACCATACCAATGAAATACGAGAGTAAAAGTAGAAAACAATAACAGTAAAATTTGCATTGCGATCTAGAATATTGTTAACCTTACAAGGCCAAGCAGTGCAAATGCAAGCCTTCTTGATGGTGAACACCTCTCACAATCCTCCAAGCGATTGCCCTCGACCAAAGTTTCACCCGATTTTCACGAAACCCTTTAAACAATGGCGGCACAATGAAATGAAAATATCCAACCACAATGCATGAAAACCCACCTGATCCTCTGGAAAGTGTATGTTCCTTTTAACAACTGATACAATAACATTATTGTTGTACACTTGTCCGAATTGTAAGACAAAAGCGACGATCGAATAAGGCTTTTTTTCAATTTCATCTGAGTTTCAGGACAATACTGTCGTAATCAAACAGAAGAAAGGCTCGACTTGTAAAAATATTCAATCAGGTGGTGGCTTTATTAGTGTGTTTTTTTTTAAATGTTTAGAGACAAAAATTAAGATGACAAATTTACTTTGAGGTTAGAATTTAGAAAGTTAGAAAATTTCAAACATCTTGGATATCTAAGAGTTGCCGTTTCCTGTTTCCATGGAGAGAATTTTCATCACGTAATCTTGTTTCATTTTTATACTTTTTCTTTATATCCTGTTTTTTTTCCTTACCGGAACTCATATAAAAAAGCCTGTGCGAGTCTTATGCAAAATTTCTCGCTTATTGCCTCATGCGTAGCAGTCAGTTTATTTCCATGACTTTTGAGGCAGAAAAGGAAATAAAAACAATGGAGGTAGTTAGATAGATGGTGATTCATGTCATCAAACAATCCTAATAGAAATTGGTTAATTTATTTAGACATTCTCCACCTGTGTTGACTTGGCTTTTTTCACACCGTCTGACTGTTTCACCTCCAATTCAATCGAATGGTAAATGAAATACCTTTTTTTGGTGGCCTGTTGCAGTAAAACGCAAATCTTAATCCCGGTTGACTCCAAATACCATCAAATTCATCAAAAATGCCCTAATACTTCACCCTAACCCTAACAACTGTCATATTCAATTGGTTGTGGCAAATATACTTCGCTCTGTGATTGGAGAGGAAAAAAACTCATACCACCCGCACAACCAATATGGCGCAACTCTTAAATCATAGAGAGGTTCGGCTACAATAGGATTGATCACTAAAACAAAATATTGTCTTGGATGTGATATATGTGTGAACATTCAGCCCGCAAAAGCGCTATTATTATGGCGAAACAATGGATTATAGAATTGTGGCTCTATGTTGTTGCGAGATACCCTGAATTTACCTCGTATTGTTTCATTAAAATCATCGGCCAGCTGATGGCCATCTCTAAGATTTCGTTGCATGCTAAACCGGAAGAGTACAAAAAAAAAGGTATGAGCGCGAAAAGGTGGTCTCACGAACTCGTCCTACAGTTGTGTTTGTGAAATCATCCGGATGAATCTACAAGGCGAATTGCGAAGGGTTAGAATCTTACAAAATGTTTGAGTTTTACCTTACAATGATTGTCTCTCTTCTTTGGAAAAGACATTCCAACTTAGGCGGAATATCAACCTCCGAAAATCGAACATTTAAGATTGTTTAGATATTCCCTTTCCCACAAACCAAGAATGTTTTTTCTAATCGCTTTGTCCCAGTCTCTTCCCACAGATAAAAGTCGTTACCATGGATGCACGTGATCTAAAACCGGAAAAATTCACAGAGGGACATTCTTTTTACAGAAAACCCCCGTAACTTTTTAACAAAGCCCAAATTGAATAGATTTCTCTTCTCTACAGTTCGTCCAAATGGTTCAAAAAATTAATTTACCTTCACTACTTGGGATCAGTGATCTTCTAGATATCACTAAAGAGTGAAGTATCAAGACCGTCAAAGTATTATATATTTAAAAGGAGGCGAATAATATACGACCAGCAATGACTTGTCATATAAACCTAATTGGGATTGGTAGCATGAACGCAGCTCCTTCCATGATTCACGCAAATGACTTACGTGATGAAAAAGGAAGATAATCTGCAATGCATTGAGGAACTGTGAACTCAAAGTACTAATATTGATTCTGGAGACAGACATGGAGTTAATTTTACTTAAGAGATCTCAATACAGGTGGAAGACAATACAAACAGGCTGGGTCCCATCGGCCTGTTTGGTGAAAATTACAGTACTTAAGGGGAAAAATTTCGGGACTTTGACCTTCGACCGCTTAATACAGGTTCGACTGTAATTGGAAGTCAGTTTTCTTGTCCTCCCCCTTTATTCTCTGTTGGCAACGACTTATTCCCCCCCTCCGTGCCCCCTGAAAATCATGTGATCCTCATTCTTGTCCCCCCCCGGCCCCCCCTCCCCTTGCAAGCGATAAATAATGAAGGGTCTCTAAGCTATCTCTTAATCTGACCGAAAAGGCGTTGTAACACTTTGCTCAGGTACTCAACTTCAACTTTATTTGCATTATTCAGATGAATTTATCTTACACAGACAAAAAAATTAATTATAGTAATGTACTATTTAAGTATTATTTAAATATTATTTTAATATCAATAGATGGAAAATCTAGAGAGGATGTACACAGTGATTAAAAGAGCCGAGGCTTTCGAGTTGGCCACTGTCACGTTTTAGATATAATCAGAAAAAAAAGAAACGATAACCAAAATTTATACTCGTTAGAATTAAAATTAACGGGCACATTATTAGCATAATCTACAGCAAATATCATACTAACTGAAGCATATCTTAATCAGAGGACATACCGTGACATCTGCTATCATTGATTGGAACGAAGAAATATTTTATTTCGCTTTCTAAATAATGTCACATCATTGGCCTAGGGATTTCCCTTTTAACCTTTCAACATATTTTTTCTATCGTTCGCGATTATACTTGATGATAGATTGGTGGTTATGGTGGTCTTTTCGTAATTTAACCACTTTTCGTTACAATAACCGCATCCTAAAGACTCTCAGTCTGCTCGAGCTGTCGTCAGACGAAGGTATGGAACGTGTGTGTAAGTAACTCTGCACGGACATTAGGCTGGAAGGATCGAGTTGATAAATATACCCATAACTCACGTAGAAGGTACTCCTTACATTTAGTTGGGATTAATTTATCCATGGCGCTATTTCTAACCAATTTAGAAATGGAAAAATTGAGAAAATCTAGGTTCAGTTTGGCAGAGATATGTTCGGTTACATGTCAAATGGTGTAAACCTTACGTGATAGGCTTTTAACTTCACTTCGTAAAATTTGCCGTAATATGCTGGTACATAACATCTAAAGCTACTCGTGATTGTAACGTTTCTATGGACAGCCTCCTGAGATCGAAAACTCCAGGATAACCAGTAAGCAGATAATCCAGTTGTGCAAATGGCTGTTTTTATCACTTCTGTATGAAATTTCGTTTTCGTTGAAGAAATATTTATTCATTCGCCATCCAATTACGTAATTGAAGTAAAAGTTCTCGATTCGTGCTTGTAGGGCTTGAATTATTTGAGGCATCTTTTTAATGTCTTTTATAGGGTCGTTTTTGTTATTTTTGCACAAATGCAAAACATACCTTTTTCTCGTTTCTTCGTATCTATATTTATCAGGTTTGCGAATGACTCAATTTCCTGTTTGAATTTCTTTTCGGGATGTGATCAAGTAGGTGATAATTGGAAATGAGTATTTTAAAACACTTGTTAATTGCACTTTGATTTGAGATCCAGCGGAAGTTAATACCACTAAACTGGAATGATAAACGCTGACATTAATTGCCTCACAATCGTGGAGCACTCAAAAGCTAAGTGACTAAGTAAGGTATACGGATGAAGAAAACATGTCCTTATCTGAGATAAGACAACCAGACTTAAGATCCGCCTTTACTTTAACGTGGTTGTCTTGAAAGACTTGGTAATTGTTATCATTTGATCTGAAATTTGCATCCGTCTTCCTTTGTATGAAAAAATTAACTACAATTTTGGAGCTTCATCTTACAACAGGACTAGTTAATGTAAGATTTAGATCCAACGAAAACATGCTTTTTCATTGTTCCTTATCTTGATTTGTCAGGTCGGTAATTGATAGAGGCAGCACATCTGGCGCCCTTTTCGGAATGCACACGTTTTTTGTATTGAAATCGGCCCGCTGCTTTTATACGATGAAGATTTCCGCCATCTAGGAACGGTAGCGTGTTTCATTGTGGGAGAATCTGGTGCAAAAGACTTAAATATAATCTCTTAAACTCTTTGATTTCTTAACAGACAAAGGCCATAGACTTCTTTTATCTTTGTCGCCACACAATCAGAGTTATGAGTCGACTTAGAAGGAAAGTTACAATTTTTCTGTCCACACGTACCTTCATGCACTCAGTGATGCCGGAGTAATAAATTACACAATTTTAACTTCCCCAAGTACTATCTCAGGGTCTGAATAAGGTGGCAACAAGTACATGAACATGTCAGCCGGGTTCGTTTATAAGTAAGTTGATCAGAACTCGAACAACTCTGGCAATCATGACTAAAAGTTTTCTTTTAAAGGTCTCAATATATGTTCTCATTGTTTATGTCTTTCTAAATTCATACCTCCCGAATGATATGTCACGAAAAGAGTGGCCCTTGTTGACCACTGTGGGTATCCAGTGAGGTCAACATAAGTTACCGGTAAATTAGCTTTGAGCCGGAAATAAAAAAAAACTTAAAGGCGATCGTAGACCAAGAATTATGGAGAATGCCCAGAAAATATGTACAAGGTAAAAGCTACGGTATCATTTTACTTCTCTCGAGTCCCTGCTTTATTTTTCCCAAGTTTTCATTTGATACATGAACTTCGAAGTCAAAATTCAGTGGACATAGATTTTGGCTATCGACGCAAAGATTGACCCTTACCAAGGGAAAAAAAATCCAATTATTTTCATTTGTCCTGACAAACTGTAAAATGCATCATAGTTTCTGGAGAATTGTTCCCAATGACCGTCAAAAGGAAATCCATTTCAAACGAAATTTCTTTCACTTGATTTTAAAGAATCATCAAATCTGACAGAAATTCTTAAAAAACAAGGTGAGCTCCTTTCATTAAAAACCACTGAGTGGAGTCGAAAACGCAAACGAAGATCATTTGCATCTCGGTGTATAAGCGTCAAAACGTTTGTCCAATACTAATAAGTTCGCTAAGCTTTTAAAATGTCATTTAAAAAGTAAAAACCAAACGTTTTCGACATTAGGCCACCATCAGGGTACACATTATAACGTTTGTTCTGAGTATATTGACTGGCACCTTTGATACACCTCTTGACTGCAAGAGATATCCAGCACCCTTCATGCAGACATGTGGGTCATCCCAAACGAACGCACACCACATCTCTGTCCAACGAATTCTATTCAAAATTGTGTAAACGAGGGTTCTCGATAACATAAATCGAACCGAGAAAATAGGTTTTGAACTGCGCCGTATTTATTTTCAATTTGGTTGGCTAGAATTTACGCACAGCATGGACGGTAAAAGCACGGCATCTATGATTTTGGTAAAAGTACAATCTGCTTACAATGATGATAACTGGAATTACAAACCATCAAATGTTTTCGCTTGCCTGCAATTGGTCGAAACGCATCACATGATCGAAAATACCCAAGCTAAAAATGGGGAGTCTACCAAGAAAGAAGCGTTCGTTTAAAGTTTAACTCAAGATGAAATAACGTCTAGCTATTGTCACAGATGAAGGAATATGTTTGTTTGTTCATAAAGTCGTACCAAAGGACACTGAAAGGTCTCCCACGCAGCAAAGAGTAAGCTATTAGTAGCATTTTCCCGCTCGTTACAAAAATATTTGAGGGATAACAAACACACTAGCCTCCATTTGGTGCAAAAATATCATCTTGTATTTATCCTTGGACATTATCCGTTCTTTGAAGCTCGCAATTTTATTCGAGGTTCGCTCTCGGAAAACCTGCCGTTCGCATCTCTAAACAGAAAACGTCCGTAAACAAATATAACTTTCCGGGGTAAAAACTCGCTTTTGAATTTCTTCAGGATTTCTTTCTACCAATTGGTTGCTAACTGAAAGCGCATTGCTATTATAATAATCATTAGTTTACAGCTAAATATTGGTATTGTACACTTAATGAATTCCAACTGAAAGTGTATAGCGGAATATTTTTGCATTTTGTAATTGATATAACGAGCGCTTTTGCGAGAGATGACAACCAGCTTAAATGGTAAAAGTGTTACTCTATTACGAAACTTTATTAATTCAGCTTTTTAGGAGCGCTGCCCTTTTCACGATAAAACTTGATCGGCTTTTTTGAACGTGTAAGGAAAGGCTTTCACTTTTGCGGAAGAGCTCTTTGAATTTTATCCATTCAGGTGCCGCTAGAGATTAAAATCTCTTGGGTGCCGTTACCCTTCGACAAACAGCGTTTGTGCCTGTAGTTTGAACAACCTTATGCAAATGTACTCTCATATTTCTGTCTGTTCTATAAAATTACAGCTACAAAGACAAAGCTCTTCTGATCTTTTAAAAAATCTTCCTTATTATACTTTTTGTTATAAACCTGCTGTGCAATAACTAAAACTAGGGAAAAATGGCAGATCACAATACCATTTGAAGAACTTTATACAGGATGCCATCTTAATAAAACCTATCTGGGTAGAAATGTCTCATAGCCTATTTCATAAAAGAAGGTACTTTCTGGCAATCAATGGTGCAGATTTTTTATTTTTGATCCGGCCGTGCTTGAATGCATAGCAATGAAGATAAATGTCTGAGTTGAGTCACAATCGGCCGACATGTCAACCCTTTCTCAATTTCTAACTGACAGATCCACTTTAAAAAGATTGAAAGTGTTATGTAGCCAGAGAGGTTCCATCTTTCCAGAGCATCTTTTCTTGCACAAAAAAAAGAATCATTATCATCATGGAGTAAGGGATCATTATTTAAATGCACTAAGAGTAATAAAATTCCTCTCTTTGCGTTGACGACCCCTGTGGAAAAATCGGTCATTGACAAGGAATTGTCTTAGAGAGCATCAGTTTCTTTGTAACATTTTCAATGAAATTATGGCTTAGCAGCTCGTTCTACTTAAATAGTTGTTCTCAACTCTTGTGTAGTCCTGATAGAGTTTCAAGTGGATTACTCTTCGTGATTGCCCATTGTAAACACTTTCACAGAATTTTGCGGTAGAAGTGAAGAGTATAAAATTTGTGTAAAAACAACACAATTCAATTTTTATGGGAGTTTGACATCTATGATTGCCTTTATTGGATCAAATTGACCATTTCTTCGTTCCATTACTGCTTATTTGGAAAATTTCGCCATGTTTGTAAGTCAGGAGGTTTTGGATATGTTTTTAAAATTGTTCACTTAGCACGCACGCGGTTAATTGAGCTTCGAATTCGTTGCTGTTGAAAATTGCTTGAACGCTTCGCTTTGTGTTGTAAATTACAATGTTATTACATGGATAGTTTGTGTGGTCTGTTATCAACCTCCAGGAAGAATTGTTTTTGTGTCATTTTATGATTTAATTCCAATAAAGAGAAGTAATAAAATTCGCTGTGGACTCCTGAGATTGTATTCTCCAACAACAAAAGAAGGAAACACGGCGGATATTGGATATTTAGGTAGTTTCGCGTGACACAATTTTCTGAGAAAATCCCTGGTTGAAATGCCCTTTTGATTGCAGGTGCAATTCATGTTTCGCAGTTTTAATAACAACACAGATAATAGGATCTTGATAATATTAGAAAAGAAAATTGAAACACTTTCGCCTGAAGCTTACAACTTATAATGCCTTTAACGCTAATATAATAAAGCACAAATTTAGCTGAAGTTTCAAAATAAATCCTTAGGAACGCTTTCTTGTCATTTGTTGATCATGAAAATCCTTTCGCTCTTTATTTTTCTTCTGCATGATAAACGACTGGGCGGTTTTTTCGTGTTTACGTAGCAAAGGCAAGCGCTTGGAGATTTGATATTGTTTTTAAGGAAGTAATTTTCAAAAGCCTCAGCACAAACTTCATCTTTTATGCAAATTTTATAAACGTGAAAATTCAATGAAATATTTATGTTATCGGAAATGTGCGCGGTGATTTTTTTTGTGCAATAACATATAAATTGCAGGTAAGCTTTTTGACCTTCACAAATCTGAGGCTGTGGGCAGAGTAATATAATCTCTACTCAGAGGGCCTTCAAATCATCTTTTGTGCATGAGAAGGGTGAAACAGTTTCAAGAGATCGAAGAAATTCATTATCACGCTATTGTAAACTTTCAGGTCTTTGGCTGAGAACAACGGGAAAAGTCTTATAACCATAGAAGCGTGTCTAACAGAAACATTTCTTCACTCTGCTTCTCGCTCTGGTATCGTAATCTTCATTTGAGGAAAGTGTCTTTTTTCAACTCGTTGAGTAACATTCAACCAGCGCGAAAACAGCTAGTTTGGATGGACCAGAGAAACTACCTATCGAGGACTCTATATACTTGATATCCGTGGGGAACGTTACATGAACAGACAAATTTTTCTTGCTTCAGTGCAACAAGACCTTTAAAAAACGTCGGAAGTCACATGAACGATGCAAGGAAATCTCAGCAACGTATCTAACGATATCCTCGACGCTGATGCAGAGTTTGACGGAAAGATTGTATTTCTGGTGTTCGTGTTGTTGCTTATCCTTGCAACAGTCGTTGGTAATGGCTTCGTATTCATGGCTGTTTACACATTCCGTGAGTTGAGGACGGTGACAAATTACTTCATAGTGGCCCTTGCCGCCGCAGATGTGGCCGTTGCTCTTTTGGCGATGCCGGTATGGCTTGTAAGATCACTTGTTCACATTGAAAGGGAACAAGATAATTATGTGATGGATTTGTGCACCCAATGGATCGATCCATTCTGTTGTACAGCATCCATTGTGAACGCCACGTTAGTTTCCATTGACCGTTATTGTGCCATTAGCAAGCCGCTACGCTACAGAACCATGGTGACACCACTTCGTGCTAAGCGCTCCATTGCCGTGGTTTGGGGATTCGCAGTGGTCATTGCAGGAATCTCCTTTCTGCAATTTCATGAGTCCTACACGGTTATCGAAGGCTATGTTATATTTCTATTCGTGACGCTATTTTGTATTCCCTTAATCACGATGTCGTTTGCGTATATCTCGATCTGCAGGGCAGCCATCCACCAGATTTCTAAGATGCACTCCACACGACTTAGCTCAACGTCTTACGATCAAGACAGGAGGCAGTCGTTTGAACGACGAAAACGCTTCTTCAGAGAACTAAAAATCACCAAAATGCTTGCTGTCATAGTGAGTCTGTTTATAATTTGCTGGAGTCCATTCCTTGTGGTAACTCTCATTGAAGCGTTCACGACTGAGGAAATTCCACTTGCAGTTCAAGGTGTCATCGTCTTTCTTCCCTACGTGCTTTCATGCGCAAACCCTTGGATCTATACTGGAATGAACAGGGATTTTCGTTTGGCCTTTAAAAAGTTTTTTTGTACCTCAAAGATTCTATGCCTTAAACGTTCCAGAGAGCGCAGCGCAAACGAGCGCATGTTAAGGCCACTACCGTCGACCACAGTCGACGAAACCTTCATTTCTAACGGCTTGCGACAAGGGTCCAACTCGATTCGAAAGGTTTCCAGTCGTGGACCAGAAATTACAACTGTTTAGCTTTTGAGATGGACTCAAAGAAAATATCAATTAACTCCTTCATCTCCGATTGTTTTATCGATCGAACTAATGACATTTTAAATATGATTTATAACGCAAAGGATACACTCTTGCCAAAGTTAAATGGATAAGGAGAATAAGCTGATTTTCTCAATTAGAGAGTGACATTGCTCAGTATACTGCTAGAATGATTGCGTTCGCTCACTTTCATTACTTGAGCTGAATGCACCACATTTATATCGAAAGGCGATAAATGTTCTGAATTCAGCTAAAGAAGATTTACGGTCATCTTCGAAAACACGGCAGACGCAACTTAGATCCAAACCCACGTCCATTTACATTAATGACCTGTTTGTCTTATACGATAAAGGATGGAAAATGGGCAGAAATGTCTTTGTAGATGACTGTTTGAAAATAGAAACTTAAAAATAGCTAGTGTTGGTGTCGAGTCGTCGGAGTAAGGTTCCTTCAATTAGTGATATATTTGAGATATATGTAGAAATATTGAGGAAAACTGGCTTTTTGTTTATGTTAAAAAGGCAGGCGAAAGCGTATAGATGAATTCAAATTGTAATGAAAGATCATCTTTTCGTCTTCTCGTTCGATATTTTGCAAAACATACAACAAAGGATATTGTTTGGCTCATGTAGATTTTGAACCCACGATTTACGTAACCGAATTAAGGTTGAGAACAAGTCGGGGATTGGTCACTGTCGATGAGAAACAAATACGTTTTTTTGGTGACCGAATGCACCAGAAATTTTTATTGAGGTTTTCTATTGAGCATGAAAAACCTTTGCCATTCACAGGCACACTGCAGCTATGAACATGGGTGATATGAGAGTCTTTTAAAGCGGAACGACTAACGGCCATGTTTAAACGCGTTGAAAATTCAAAGTAGTTAATTTCGTATCAAAAAGAATGAAGGGAATTTCTTCGAAGAAGTATATTTTCCAATAATCAAAACTCTGCGCGGGGGAAATAGAAAGAATTATGAAACGACTGGTGACCGATGGATTTCAGGCTAAAGACAACTGGCAAACAACGAAAAAATCTCATCTTTTACTCTTGCCAAAATGCTGTTTGTCGCAGTCAATCTTGATCATTTTGTTTTGTTTCAGTCGACAGCCATACACAATATACACAGAAAGGTCAGAACTTATAGGCAATTTCGTGTTTTTTCATTTCTTCGCCGCAGCTATCAGAGAAACCAATCCTAACACTGAATCTGATTAGGAACACACTAAGAAAAAAGCTTTCCGAAATTTAAGGATAATACCATGGAAGACATACACCAGAGATGTCATGTGTTACTATTCTAAATCTGTACCGAAGCATTTTTTGCAGTGACGCTTATGTGCAGATTTATTTGCGATCGTATTTGCATAGCTAAATCTTACAAGAATAAAGATATTTTTTGGAGGCCATTCTAGTATTCATGGACGGCCTATCCAGTTGCCATTCCTAATAAAAATAGATAAATAGATGAGTTACGAACTTGCAGTCTTCGGTCTTAAAAGTTGTAAATATATGAAGATGACATCTGTTTGGTACAAACACCAATCGTTGCATTTGTTCTGTAAAATAAACAAAATTGTTTGGGTTATGAGGGTTGTTTGGGCTGCCATTTGTGTCAATTTGTCTTGAATTTTTCATTCCATTTGAATTAAAATGACATAAAATTAACATTGAGCTCATCTGCTCTGTGCTGCTCATTTTAAAATGGACTTAAAGAGAGGCGGTACACCATACATTTGAAGGAAGTTTTTTTCTATATATTTATATGTTTTCAGCTCCGTTTTCTTTGATACTGTTCAAATAAAACCAAAATAGGAAATCCCAGCAAGGTGTTCCTCTGGTCAAAAGAACCGACAGAAAGTTTATTTACCGGTTCCTAATTTCCCTCACACGTTGTTGACGCACCCGAAAACTGAAAGGTGATTTGCATCGTACGTCGTTGATTGATATTATTTTTTATTATTCTTTTAAAAGTAAAATTTGCTCTTATTCGAGATATTCTGCAATCTGATTTGACTTCACGAAGCAATAATATGAGTTTGAGTCGCAAAAGGGATCTGATAGGTTTAAAAACCAGTAGAAGATGATATGTCATAGATTCAAAACAAGTTCTTCTACCTTTAGTTTCCTTTGATGAGTTGACAATACATAAGCTTCCTAAGGAATTCCTTGGATTATGAAAGTTATATGTCACATATACGCATTGATTGCTGCGAAAAATGACTTTTTGTTTCAAGAAAACTTTTCTCATATTAGTCTACTTGTTTGTTTTACGAGGCTCGATCGTTGTAAACTTCAACTGTACATACACTGAGCAAATTGGTTGGAGCAAACTAAACTGGCAGCATTACATACTACGTCCTCGCT
Organism: Pocillopora verrucosa; assembly: GCF_036669915.1. Lineage (NCBI taxonomy): Eukaryota > Metazoa > Cnidaria > Anthozoa > Scleractinia > Pocilloporidae > Pocillopora > Pocillopora verrucosa. The sequence goes on from NC_089325.1 coordinate 16,919,240, forward strand.
ATCCCCGAAAAGGCAAACCACCAGCAAATATGTACATTATGGTCAAGTTTATATACATTTTCGAGTTGAATGTTAGGGGAGAAAAATGAAAAAGAAAAGAAATATCTAAGACTGAAAATTTCACGAGAGCAACAGCTTTATTCTTAACACTGTGGACATTCATGAAAACTTTCGGCTTTTTTCTTTCATGTGAAATAGCCAGTTAAAAATGTGAGCAAGAAAAAATCTTATAGTCCTGAAATAACCAATGATGTGCAGAAGGATTTGATTTTGCCACTGATTTGTTAAACATATCGTCTAAACAGGTAGGAAGATCGAGCTATTGAAATTATACAGTACAATATATACTACGGCAAATAAACGTTATTGGTTTAAGTTTTTGACAGAAAGTGTTTTTCCAACCTGAACGAAGTGCGATTGTAACGTGACACCGGCAACCGAACATTTCCCTCATTTTAAATCTATAAACAAGACATGACTCAGAAACTTTTTCTGTGAAACATGAACCATTCGATGACTTCACATTGCATTTACAACAAGAACGGAATATTCTGTCATGTCTGTCCGTCAAATCGTCAGAATCTGTGGTAGTCAAACTTAAGCATGCTAGCTATCATTTATCCTGGACGTATAATCACAGAAAGAATCATTTTGAGTATTTCAACATAGACATTTTAAAAGTATCTTTACAAAATTATCGTTAAAATGTAGGGTCAAAAGAACCCTTCTCAGCTAGCTGCTGTGGTAATCAGTTGACGGGAACTCCGATCGGCAGGTCTGATGCTGCACCGGATGAAATTTCCCTTTTGTCCGCATCGTTCGATAAACTTTATTGAAAGAAAGGCATATGCGACAGTACAAAGTTTATTGAGCACGGAAACGATTTAAGTGATACAAAAACGTATAAAGTCGCAAGCATTTCAGATAAACAAAAAGCGAGCCCGCGAGAAAAGTGGTATGTGGTAAGTGAAATGTTCTTAGTAAACAATGGTATAGCATAGGTAAATCACGAGAACCATCTCATGCATGACACGAAGTATTGTCCTGATTCCCTAAACGAACATTTTCTTTAAGTTGCTGACAAGTCTTCCTCGTTAAATCCTGTTGTCAACAAATGTAGTTCGCTATTTACTTATCATTTACAATTTCCTGGATGACCTTCTTCACTGTCCAAGTCAGGTCTTTGCGCTTCGCCTTTTGAGCTTGTTCTAGTGCAAATTTAGTTCTAAGAATCTGGCATACACGACTTTAAACAAAGGAACTTTCCAAGAGGAAAACTTGTCGTATCTATCGAACTTTTCTCTATTTCAGTTATTGCATCACTTTTTTTAATCAAATTGATTTTTTTTCGAATTCTGCACCACTTTTCGTCCCTACGCCCTGTTTGAAATTTTTAGATAGATCCTCTTTAAATTTTCATCCACCTTATCTTCTATTTGTGTTTAGATGGTGAGCAGATGTTTAAAAATTAGACATTTTACATCCAGACTATTTAAGATTCAAACTAGGGTATGACTTGAAATTTCGAACGACTCACCTCTTAAGATCTCTTAAACAGTTGCACTTTCCAATTTATTGCAACAAGAAGGAGCCGAATTCAGTCGTTTGTAAGCGGCATCCTAGATAGTGCCGGATATTTTCTCACGCTTGCTAAGTACATCGTAAAGTATCTATTTTTTCAAATAATTGTGATCCTATTTTTAACCTCATTTTTCGCTCTGCGTAAAATTAGAGGTTAATTACACCCAAAACCGACACGCAATCTTGACAAGGAATATTTTTTACGATATTCACGAGTGTAACAAATTTAGTTGATCTTGCCTGATTCGTTTGAGGTTTATTCCTTTTGATTAATACTTTGGATCCTTTTGAAACGATATCTTTGGCGTAACTTATCCTTTTATAGACACCACTGATGAAAGAACAATTAAAAAATTCTACTGGTTTAAAAGTATTCCGGTGAACGACCCAAAGTAATTGCTAGGTTGTTCTTCTTTTTTTCGGTTAACACCACAATGCCTTCAGCTATCTGTTTTTTTTTTCTTAAGAAGTAACGAATATACTCAAAGTATAAAAATATAATTGAATAGTTAAACTTCATCAGAACTTTCAACTGCTTGAGATGATTACTCGAGTACAGACGAAATTATCTGATTCAATTGTCGCCTGGCTTTTTTTTGGAACAAATCCATTCCGAGAATCTTTAAAATTTAAACTGGACTTCAGGGAAAGTATTTCACCAAACAAAGCTGGTGGTTCGTCGCTGTTTCGTGAAATGATTGATGATGATAGAATGTAAGAGTGCATTAAATTTATGTGTAATTTAGGCTCGTGTAACAAGAAGACTGAAAAATATTATAGTTACTTGGTAGCAGTGTATTGTCAGTTCTCTAATTGCTTGTTCGCCCACTTCTAACCGTTCCTTTTGCTTATTATTTTTTGTCAGATCTTTGCACTTCGACCAGTAGTTTGCATTATTCAGTTTTGGTAAGTGAAAGCAGGTCGTATGGCTGCACAAAGAAATTTATGTAAAAAAAACCTCGGAAAAGAAAAATGGCCATTTTAGAAGATTCAACAACTTTACAACTTTTAAACGGGTGTGGCTTTAAAATGAGTTATTTTGATTCGTGATAACGTTTCCTTTGCGGTTCCTTTTGTTATGGTTATCACTTTACTTTTAGCCAACTAATGTCTACAGTGAAAGAGCCGCCGCAAGGTGAACGGACACTAGTTGATGGTGATGCTTTAATTGCTTCCACAGACATCAACTCAACCCCCTGGGTATGATGAATGGCTCGAACATTAACTTTATAAAGACCTCCTTCCTCCCAGAAATGTTGTTCAAGCCATGAAAAAATGAGTTCAAGCATCTAAGCAACTGCGAACCTACCCCTCCCCTAAACCAACAACAGTCAACTGATAACAACTTACGGTTAATGTTGGGCTCAGGGAGGGGTAGGTGCGCTCTTCCTAAGGTACCAACATAATTGCATAGGACTCAAAAGAAGCTTTGTTTGACAAAAGGAAATGACAAGGTTTTTCCGTTTTCTCCCGGTTTGTTAACTCAGGCGCTCGGCCGGAGTTGTTCGAGTTAAATGACAAATGGCTGTCGAAGCTCACGCTGTCTAACTTTCCCCTGTAGGCTTCAAGAACTAGTTGAAAGCATTTGAGAACCCAACTTCTGATTTTTTCGGGGAAAAAGGGGAAAAACCTTAAACCCCAAGGCTAAGATTAACCATTTCTAGGGCCTTAGTAGACGCACATATGCGTGTAGTTTAAATACTGAAAACTTGAAAGAGAATACCGTAAGGCTGGGAGCGTTAGGGTCTATTAGAAACCGCAAAACCGTAAGAAAAATCATCTAAAACCGCAAAAAAATTCGATCAAAACCGATCACGCATTCCTCTCAACAACATTTGCGTTTCGCGCCAACTCGTGATCAGTGGAGGCGCACAGCTATCGCACAGATCGAAAAGAAACCAGAACCCAAAGACGAAATACGAAAACCACACTTAATACTAAATCCAAAAACCCGTTAATATTTTTGACGAAAACCGAAAACCAAATGCTAAAAAACGGAAAATCCACAGACCGCAGTGAGCACCAAACCAGAAAATCGTAGTTTTTTGGTACAAAAACCGAAAAACCGATTTAAAAAATAGCCAAAACAGCAAACCGAAAATCCCAATGCCCCCCTCCGTAAAAGTTGTTTTAAGCAACCCACGGCCACTTGCTCCCTTCTGAACCTGTAAGCCTCTGATAAGCCCCCCCGCCTTTTCTTTAACACAGTCCACTAACAGGAGACAGCTCATGTTCTCTTGATTTGAACACACAAAACACTTCACATATGAACTTTGGATATGACTTCGGATAGTAAGCCAGCAAGTTTCCTGCAGCTAATTGGCAGAGCATTCAACCAGGATTTTGGGACGAGACAGGGTTCCATTTCTTAAGAGAGACTCAGATTTTTGTTTGTCCAGCTTTCTTGATTATGTGAAAAGTGTTCCACATATTTCTTTACACTTCTGTAGCTCACACGGATCACAAGTGTTTTTAATACAACATTGTATAAAAATTACTACAATCATAATTTAGTCATTATTCAGAAATATTATTTTCAGAAGCTACACAGCCAATTTGCCCTTCAGGAGGTGGGAAACCCAACAATTCACAACAAAAGAGAACTAAACAACTTGCTAAAAACTTCTCTACACTTGAAATGAAGTCAGTTGATGTAAAACTTTTAAGATAGCAAAGGTCTGATGGAAGCTTCTTGTTCAAGTCTCCATTACATACTTCAGAAGTCCCACACTTATGCTGTATTCCACCAAGCAATGAACAACAACCACAGAGAAAAAGAAAACTCCAAAGTCCTTTATGGCAACCAGAAGAGCAGTAAAAAGAAAATTGATTCTCTGGGTAAATTCTATTGGAATTCCACAAAGTTGCAATGCAACAGTGAGCAAGGAAATATAAGCTGAGTTGGATGTCTGGAAAAAGAAAAAAAAAACAGAAATTTATTTAATGGACGGAACCTTAACATACAAATGTAACATGATACATATGTAAGGATTGCACTTAGCGCACATGTGGTGCATGCAAAAATAAAATTCAAATGTTGCCTGTTTGGAATATTACATAATAATCATGATTTAACTTTGTGTCATGTAATAGTATAAACTCTTTTGATTTTGAGATCACATATATGATTTTAGTCCACACCACATTCAATTCACAAATAGAGGGAATAAGTTTTTAAAGAAACTGTAGTGTGGGTATAAAAAGATCATTTGGATTTATCAACTGAGTTGATAATGTAAATTGACTGATGTTTGGAGTGTAAGCCCTTCATCATACACAATGACATTCACCTCAGTTTGGTTAGCATGATTATACATTGTAGGTGTTTCTCCACATAATTATTACTAACAAGTCTACAGATATGTTTGAAGACCAAATGAAGTATTCAGTCACAGCACAAAATATTTGTACTATACCAGTAACTTACCTGTCGGAAGCTTGGTACACAAACAAACAGTAACTGTAAAGCTAGGAATGGCCATATCATGGACTGAAATGAAATAAAAAGATTTTAAACAAAAATGGCCTACAGTTTCAAGTAATTTTAGAATTAACTCAAACCTTTTCATGCACACTCAACACATTTCAATTATGCAAACTCAAAATAAAAAGAAAACAAATTAATATGTGAACAGATAAATAAATAGATAGCTTATTGATTAACTGAATAAATCAGAAATATTAAGTAAGCTGAGCTCTCAAGTTAATCAACAGTTATCAAAATGGGCCACATAGAATTCTCTATCCATTTATGTGATTGGAGGTGGATATCAAGACAAACCTCATGTCCCACTTTGAGTTTGAGGGTGAAATGTTTCATTCAGGGAGAGACTTATCAAATCTACCATTACAGGCATGATGATGTCCATGTACAATGTCATGTATTTGGTAGCCCTGGAATTCAACAACTGAACCTATAGTAAAGGAAACCTACAAATAGAGCGCTTAAAAATCCACACTGGCAAAAGGCGGACCAGTCAGCTATTTACATAGTGCAGCAGCAGTGAAGTTGAACTCAGGGTGACAAAGAACAAATCCATTGAGTCCCAGAATAGAGGACTTGAACCTGCCACCACCAGCTTACGAGTCCAGCGCCCTTACCACTTGGCTACACTGCCTCCTTTGTATTGGTACAGTGCTTTCAATAAGATTTGAAGAGGGTGGCTACCTCAGTAAAGCACCCACCAGAGAATATCATAAAATAACAATTTCCCTCTTGCTATCCCATTACTTCTGTTCAGAATAAACTGGCCTCAAATAGAGTTTTCAGTGTTAAACTTTGTAGGTGATCATTAAATATTCATATCCTTTATAAAAACTGTTTAACTAGCCGATCTTGAGGTGTTTTAGGTCTCACTTTGTGAGTTTGCTCAAAAGCTTCCAAAGTAAACCTGGCAATTCACAACAGAATACCTGCCAAAGCTTTGGAAGGTGTCAGGTCTAATTGAGACCACTCTGATATGGTATAGAGTGTATGGGTTGAAGAAATCACAGCAAGAGTAAAGTGTCTTGCCCATGAACACAACACAATGACCCACACAAGGCTCAAACTCTGGCCTCTCAATCTGGAGTCCACCAGTTCTACCACATCTCTTACAAATTAGTTCGATATACAGCTTTATGTCAGACCCTACAAAAAGCAAGGATGGAGAGCACAACTAATAGTCATGGCGCCCTTGACCACCACAAGTACCTTTTATTTTGACCACCACAAGTACCTTTTATTTTGACCACCACAAGTACCTTTTATTTTGACCACCACAAGTACCTTTTATTTTGACCACCACAAGTACCTTTTATTTTGACCACCACAAGTACCTTTCATTTTGACCACCACAAGTACCTTTCATTTTGACCACCACAAGTACCTTTCATTTTGACCACCACAAGTACCTTTTATTTTTAAGTTCACCTCCCATGTAAGTGAGAATTGTTTTTTGAACTTAACAAAGAAACAAGCTATGAAATTGACAAGGTAAGAAAGTAAGAGTACAAACAAGATAAAAGCTTTGTCATCAAGTTTCATGTTTTCGATTTTCATCGGCTTTCATCAAAAGTATTAAAGTCTCTTATTACAATGAGCAATCTGCACAAAATAAATGAGTTATAACACAGGTTTTTTGAAGAGTATCTTTAGTGGATCTTATCATCTCTGTTTTTTTCCTGCTTATAGTTTTAAAACTATATTGAAAGTTTTAAAAATTATCATATTACCCGCACCTTCCCATAACCTGCACCAACAACTGTTTGTGGAAAAATTAACAGATTACCCATGGGTAATCAGCCAGAAATTACAGTATGTCACTTACAGGAGATCAATGGAAGAAAGTCTCAGATATCTTTAACTCTTTCACCCCTAGGAGTGGCTGGCATCTACCGGTAATTTCACCTTCCGTTATCACTGATTAATCACACATTAAGGTCGCAAGAATAAAGAGAATGATCAATATCTGAAGGAAATATTGATTGTAAACACATTCTCCTTGTCAGTACCATGCAAAATGTATAGGTAAGGGTGAGGAGAATATGCATGCTGATTTTACACAGTAGTATTCCCTTCCAAAATGCACTCTTCCACCATATCTGGCTCCAAGGATAAGTGTAGTACAAATAATCAAGAAAATGGCAGGTATATCAAACAATTATTCCACAAGCTCTCATTGGATATGAGATGGTAAATGTCCAACCAGGCCTGTAGGGCCAAGTTGGCTATAATCATCTCACATCCAACACGCCTGAGTGGAATAATTGTTTCATTAAAAACACTCCAACATGTAGATAAATCTTCCCAACGTTGTTTTGCAAATTTCTTTTTTTTGACATGTTCACTTACCATATTACCACATTTGTAAAGCAGAGTATAATGGCTGATAACCCATGATGACTAGGCCGATATCATGACATCATCATACTTAAGGCTTCTTACCTCTGACTGGACCAAAACAGCGTCATTAGAAACATCATTGCGGCTGTTCTCAACATTGATTGAGAATAAAACCTCTAAGTTCACATAAGTCCACCTGATCACCAAAGAGAAAGCCAGTATGACAACAAAAACAGTTCGAGTCCAAATTGCAGTACTGAAGCCGGAAGATTCATCACTGTGTGTCTCGTTAACAGCTGCTGTTGAAGGAAAAGTGTTATGTGATCGCGATCGAGTTGATGTAACTTTAGGTAGACGTTTTACCTCGTTGTCTAAAAAGGAATTTTCGTTAGCTTCTGAGTCCTGCGATCCACAGGTATTTCCCTCCGCTGGATACATATCGGAAATTTGGTCTCCTTGGTTTTTTTCCACTGGCAATTTCTTAATTTCTCCAGTTGTATAATCACTTTCTTTTGTATCGACTGACAGTATATTCTTGCAGGAATTATCTGCATTTCCCACGGAAGAAGAATTGGAAATGTTTCCATCTACAACAAGATTAGACTTTGAATTATCAGGATGGCTTGAACGACTGCCTAGAATTCTCTGAAGGCGACTCTCAGAATTTTCCAGTACTTTTTTTCTTCTCTGTGCACGGCGCTCGGCGGCAGACATTTTGGATAAGATAACTTCCTCCCTAGTCCTCCCCTACATTAGCTACCGTGGCAATCTGGACTAAACTTGTCGACACTCTCTACGAATAAGTACTTCATTTAAGCTCACACAAAGTGATAAACAATCATAGAGAATATATATATGGGCGAGTAGATATGGAATTTCTCTTCGATTGCTTAGCTCACGAGTGAGATGTCGAGTTGAACACGAGAGGAGAAATTCCATATCTACAAGCAACCATGTATTATTTTGTTTATCATATAAACACAATAGCCCTTTACTCGCAGGAAGAACCGACTTCATTAATGAATGAAAATAAATGAATCGACAATCTCTAAATAACAATCGTGGAGTGCGTTGGCGCTAACTCTTAGGATGGAAAAATGCGTTGAATCACGATTACAAAAACAACGATGATCGTAATTTTCAATTTACAAAATTCTCATTTATTGACTTTATCCTTACCGACAGAAGAAGTCTGTCAGGTAAACGGCCAAAATCGGCCAGTGGCAAATCTTCAAGTTGTCGATTTTCATTCTCAGCCGCGAGAAATCTCAATACCAGAGCCACTGAATACGTAACTTCGGTTTTTCTTTTTTTTTATTGGTTTTTCCCCTTCCAAAAAAGTTTGAAAAGCCGTAACAACACACGTGAAAAAAAAACGATATTTTTTCACCTGTGTTTGATATCGCCAATCAGCTGCTGACACGTCACTCGCCTTTCGCGCCACTCGGTCAAGTTGATGAATGAAGGGCAAAGCTTTTTCACCATTCTCAATCCAAGGTCGTTTGTCAGAATTTTTACGGATTATGGCTGCTAAAACACTGAAAAATCCGTATCGCTTTAAGACAGTGACTTTCAAACGTTCCTAGTAGGGGAAGAAAACCAAAGTAAGGAAAGAAAAACCGAAAGTTACGTATTCAGTGGCTTTGGTAATGGCATTTCTCGCGGCTGAGAACGAAAATCGACAATTGGAAGATTCGCCACAGGCCGATTTTGGCCGTGTACCTAAAAGATTTCTTCTGTCGGTAAGGACCAAGTCAATGACTAAGAATTTTGTATATTGAAAATTACAACTATTGTTGTTTTTGTAATCATGATTCAGCGCATTTTTCCATCTTAAGAGTTAGCGCCAACGCACGATTCATTTATTTTCATACATCAAGAGTCGACTTTTCTTGTCAGTAAAGGGCTTTTGTGTTTATATGATAAACAAAATAATACATGGTTGCTTGTAGATATAAAAATTTCTCTTCTCGTGTTAAACTCGACATCTCACTCGTTCGCTGCGCTCACTCGTGGGCTATCGAGTTGCACACTCGAAGAGAAATTTCATATCTTGGCGCACCATGTATTATTCTCTATTTACTAACAAACTTTACTCCTTCTCAGCTCTATACTTCCCCATTTATACTCACAATATAGCAGCAAAAGTCCCTACACAGCACTTAGCTGAAAATAAGGCACCACGTGCCTCTGTAAAACACAGCAATATACACAGAAACACCCCGTAGTGCTATATAGCATAGGGATATACGGCGCCATACCTTAACTTTAGCAAAGCGGTGGGAGCAGTGCTGAGTTCCTGGTAGAAAATTCAGATTTTGCCCCATGGGTTTCGGTATCAGACGAAGCAAATTTTGGTAATTTCCCGTCGTTGTTTAGTAGAGGACGACTAAGAAATGTACACATAGGTAATGACATGATTTCGAGTGCAACTGGTTTTAATAATCACGAAAAAATTTTTAAAGACAACAAAATTGCACGAGCCCGTAGGGCAAGACCCGATTGGTAGTCTTTGAAAAAATTTACAAGTGCCTATTACACAAAATTGCGAGAGAAATCATGTTATCACTTGTTAATCATGTATAGGAAAGAACGCCCAGAGAGTCAAGAGAGACGATACTTCGTAAGCGTGTGCGCGCTATTTGCAATTTACACTCGTGTTACATGAAAATGCAGTTGTTTTCAACCAATCAGAAGCGCGTATTTTTTTCATATGCGTTTTTGAAAGTTTTGAAACGCACGAGCTGAGCTATTGTTCTACCCATTAGATTTTTGTTTTTTTCCACGGCCTCGTTGCCGTCATCGCCATGGTTTGCTTTAGGTCCCCATGAATAACAAACTTAAGGCCTGTTTTGACGTGATCAAGATAAAATAAGAAATTATATGGACAGGCGGGTTACCCCACCTAGGAGGGTTACCTCACCTACCTGGGGTCCCCCACCTCCATGTAAACAGGTTCTTAATGCGATGAAAAGAACGGGAAATTTCACTCAACGTTGTGCAGATGTTCCGTTGTTCTACATTCATCCCAGCTAAGATTTATGATAGAACCAAAAATGTATGATCAGTTTAAAACTAAAAAATTTATCAGAAGAAATAATACGCAGAGGTCTTTAATGCCAGAAAGTGCTAACTTTGGTTAGCTAACTTACAATTTCTATGGTCAAATACTGACGGAATCAAACTTTGAATTTTTAACTTAGTTTTTATTCCACTAACTCAAAATGAGGATGGAGTCTGAAGAGGCATTGGCATCGCTTCGATAAACACTCAGGCTTGTTGTTCAAAAACTGATTTACCATTTATTTTCATTTCATTTCATTTTATTTTTATTTAAACACGGTCAATTCATCAGCCTAAAAAATACATATCACACACGCTAAAATATTTAAAACTCAAACTATATACAATAACACTAAAAGCTGTTTTCCGTGAGTGCCGTGCGTTAGACTTAAAGAATGTCATTGATCTTACGTTTAAATACCCCCAGAGACTCTGTGTTCCTTATATCGCATGGTAGACTGTTCCATAACATGGCGCCATTGTAGCTAAAGCTTTTTCGGTAATAATTAGTGCGCGGTAATGGAACATTGAGCTTATTTTAAGAGTCCCTGAGGTCATAAGCAGAGTCACGCCACGTAAACTTTGAACACAGATACTCTGGAGCTAGCCCGTGCAGACATCTTAACATCATGGTGGCTTTGTGAATTTCCTGCTGGCGTGTAAGATTTTTCCACCTTAAAAACTCGAGTAGCTAAGTTGCATCAGCATCATAGTTAGAGAATGTCAACACACGGGCTGCTCTATTCTGCAGTTTGTCTCGTAGCGTTTTCCCACAGTTACCCCAAAGTGAGGTTTTACTAAGGCTTGGTAAACGAGATGTAAGGTTGATGCTGGGATCAGGTGCCTAATTCGCTTTAGGGCCCCAATACCAGAGGCGATCTTTTTGGTTAATTTTTCGATGTGACTATGCCAATCGAGTTTATCGTCTATTATTACACCAAGCGATTTCGTAGCTGTAACCTGGCTCACTTGAGTATTGTTCATTGTAATTGTTGGTGAAGCTGTGAGAGTCTTCAGTCTCTTCCTCGACCATATTAGCATGAATTCGCTTTTGGTCATGTTCAATGTAAGTTTGTTTGCTTGTAGCCAGTTGAAAACGTTTGCTAGGTCTTCATTTAGACAAAACTGAACATTCTCAAGATTACTGCCCGCATATGTAAGGTGTGTGTCGTCAGCGTACATTCTTGGTTTACAATTTGATAAGCAATTTGGAAGATCGTTAATATATAATAAGAACAATAATGGACCGAGGATGGTCCCTTGAGGGACGCATGTCAGTGAGTAGCTATTGGAAAGCGACCCGTTCACAGAGCATTTTTGTGTGCGGTTTTTAAGATATGACTGAAACCATTTGAAAGATTTGCCATGTATACCATAATAGTTTAGTTTCGATAGAAGAATCTGATGATCAACAGTGTCAAAAGCTTTCTTCAAATCCAGAAAAATGACTCCATTGATTTTCCCGTTATCAATATCATATGCCCAAGAATCTGTCGCTTCCAACAAAGCTGTTACAGTTGAATGATTAGCACGAAAACCTGACTGATTTTGACATAGAATATCGTGATCTTTCAAATAGGCATACAACTGTTCATAAACTATCCTTTCAAACGCCTTCGCCACTATTGGAATCACCGATATTGGGCGGTAATTGTTTACATCACCGCGGTCACCCTGTTTATAAAGAGGGGAAACCCTTGCATATTTCCAGTCATCTGGGAACGTCCCTTGGTTAATAGATTGATTGAAAATATCACATATCGGCACACAAATAAGATCAGCATATTCCCAGACCAAACTAGCAGATATTTTGTCAAGGCCCGTTGCCTTTGACTTGTCTAGTTTATTTAAAAGTGAAATACTTTATTTGGATTGGTGGGTTGGAGCTTAAACCGTTATCTGTAGCGGTAAGATATCTTTGATAGCTACCACTATCGCAATTTATCTCACTGGAAAGTTTTGGACCAATATTAGCAAAGTGGTTATTGAATTCGTTTGATAGCTCCAACGGATTAGTTAACAAATAGAGAAGCCTTGACTGTGCTCTGTTCTGTTATAAAGCACTTAGGAAGTGGCTAGAGCACGAAAGAAGTGTAGGGAGAAACACGAGACGTAGTCAAAATCAAAATCAAATCCTTCTGCATTATAATCCCTGTTAGAATGGTTCAAATAATCTGATTGGCTGTACAAGACTAAAGCTGTCAAAAGTGTCAAACCATCAAAGTTCAAAAACCATCAAAGTTCAAATTCTGCGATAGTTTACAAACTGAAATAGTTCGGCAGGTCGAATTTAACACTTTTGCCTGAAGTTTTTAAGTCTCTAATACAGAATCTTGAAGTGAAATTTGCAGTGAAATTCAGCTGAATTATGGCTCATAGAAACACGCGAGGATTTTCACATGACAAGGTAGAAAACAAACTGTTCAAGGCGAGCGTTTTTGAATGAACGACAGACGAATTCACCGGAACATGAAGATCGCTCGGGATGACAGCGCCACAAAACTCGGCTGCAGTGACTGATGTGACTTTCCACTCAATGCATCGGAAAGGATATCAGAGCAAGCTCTTATTTTTTCACTCGAAGGGCGGCCGACGTAGTTTCTGCCGGAGGCTTGCTTTACCATGATGACCGGAGATCGCCATGATGAGCGAGCCGCGATGGACTTCGGCATAATCATATTCGCTCAGACACCGTCATGATTAGTATGAATTTTAACAGTTATGCCAGATTAGTTATATTTTTCATCATTTCTGTTTTGCTCTGTATTGTTTTTGAACACTGAACTTTATATACTATACGAGTGTTAGCTGTGTTTGATTTTTATTACCGTACGTAAGCTTGCAATCTAACTGAGCGTGAAAATCTTTAAAACTCGGAACGTCTATTTTGTTTTTCCTTTGAGGATTTTCCTATCTGCTCACGTTTTAATAACGTAAATGACGGCGCCTGGTATGTTTACAAACATTTGTTTGGTTCTTCTGTTGCTACTTGCCGGCTCGCTTGTTCCGAAATTTCACTTTCAATTATCGGAAAAAAGCTAAAAGGAAGTCCCGGAAAAGGTCGAACATAGTACAGTTTGGCAGATGGCGTGACAGCTTTAGCTCAGCTCTATGCTCTATACTCTCATAGAGCACGCTCTTTCAACCAATGACACCGCGCGTTATATCCGAACTTTATTATAATTATCGTTAATCCGTTCACTTTTAGTGACGCCACTGACGTTTTCCCAGATTTTCGAGAGGTTAGCTCGTTTATAGTCTGCCAGGTCTTTCGGGAGTCGCTGGTGTGCTTATTAAAACTATTTTGGTAATAAACTAGCTTAGCTGAGCGTATTTGCTTATTGGTTATATTTCTTTGTTTCTTAAATAATGCCCAATCGTTAGGATCATTTGTCTTGCTAGCTTTGATTTTTAATATGTCCCTAGTATGCATAGAGTCTTTCAATTCAGAGGTAATCCATGGAGAACTCCGTGAACGAACACGCATCGTTTTCAGTGGGGCATGTTTGTCAGCAATAGCTAGAAATGTACATTTCCATTGCCGCCACATCACGTTTGGGTTGGAAGACTCATATACATTATCCCAATATTGAGATAGGATGTCATAACGAAAATTTTGACGATCGAAATTTGGGAAATTTCTATATGTAATAGAATTATGTCCATTAGACATTCCGTTCTGGGCAAGTTTTCTATATACATACACCATGCTATGATCACTTATCCCGATGTGACAAACTCCCGAACAAACGATCTTATCTGAGCAGTTGGTATAGATTAAATTAATTAGAGTTGAAGAGGTGGGTGTTATCCTCGTTGGTTCAGAGATGAGCTGCTCGAGTCCGTAGACATCGGCAATACTCCTTAATTTGGATACGTCATTGTCATATCGAGTAGTGATCATATCACAGTTCATGTCTCCCAGTACAAAAGATTCTACATTTTCACTATCCAATTTTCCAATTAGGGATTCAAAAGGTGAAAAAATGCCAATAGGAGAGTCAGGTGGTCTGTACCAAGTAACAATCACAAAAGGTTTTGAATTTGGCTTATGGATTTCCAAGCAAAGATTTTCTAATGCACCCATATGTAGGTCATTTCGTACAGTAAAGTTGATTGAGGTTTTTACATAGAAGCATACCCCTCCGCCGGATTTTGTAAGTCTATCGCGGCGAATTATTTCGTATCCCGAAATATGAACTTCATGATCTCGAATACTCTCGTTCAGTTTCGTTTCATTTATGGAAATAATATCGATATCATTGTTTGCTAATAGGATTCTTAGCTCGTCTATATGAGTTGTTAATTGATTAATATTGAATGATGCCATTTTAAAACCGCGCAAAGGAGGCAATAGTGAGATAGATTTTTCGGCTCTTTGGTTGCTTAATCGGTCCCGCACGGCATTGACGGAAATTTAATAGGTGGAGATGAAGTGAATTGAAGTGAATGAAGTGAATTCCTAAAGCGCAGACAGTGACCTTCACAACAAAACAAACTAACAAAAATAGGGCAGGTTAAATGAATACCAAGATGAGACGGATAAAAAAAACTTACCAAATGCAATGAATAATTTTATAAAATCGGAAGGGGTTATAACGCACAGCTAAAAATAAAACACACACTGCTATAAGGGCGTGAAGTATGAAATGTATTGGGCGACGTAATTCTCGTAAAGCGCTAAAATAATATTTCATATAACGAAAGAATTGCTCGTAAATGAACTGGTGCGCGGTGCATAATAGGTGTTAAGGAAAATAAAGAAATAAATAATTCACCACAGCAGAGTCTCACGATATTTCCTGTTAGAATTTTTTTTTGTCTTCCAGTTTCAGTTGGGCAGAATTGCTGGGTCTCCAGTTTACGGTGAAACTCGTAATTATATTTCTTAGCGAGAATTGATTCTTCACGCAGTAAAAATGGGGAAAAAATTGGAAAAGGTGAAAAGATTTGAATTTACCTTTATTACACAAATAAATCGGTTATCAATGATCTACATGGATGTTAGGCTTAGTCAAGTTTTTAGCAAAGGATTAAATTTATTACGTAACAACAGAGGGTCTCAGTAGGGTAATGGCTTTTCCTGTTATTGTTAAAATTTTGGCCATTTTATGGCTAACAGTTGATTTATTTTCGTTCGTGTTCACAGAAAGTTTTCCTTTTCACACTGTTTACGACATACGGTTAAAATTTGTCAATTTTCAGGCCCAACAGCTTAATCATTTTTGCTGCGTCTTACCATAAAAGTTCACCCCATTGAGACACTCATCCCCCACACAGTTTACATAAAATGTGAACCCTTGAATAGTGATGAGGTTGGCCGTTTATGGCAACGAAGATTCATTCTGTTTGCAGGTTCTCAAAATGAACGTTTTTGCGTGTGTTTGAGATATATTTCTCCACACCGACACCATGCTATTCTTAACAATTCCCGTAATTTGTCAGTTATCATCCGCATCGCAATGGTTCGAAATGCTGCATATATTCACTTGTGTTGGAGAGCCCCTATAAGTGTTTAAAATTAAGAAAAGACTAGAACATTTTTTGTTTCCATGACTTATTTCACATTTCTTATCTTTTGATACTAGCGTCACGTAATTAGATCATTTTTCTTAAGGAACTAGGAAATATGGGGAAGGAATTCACTTTAAGAGGGCAATTAAACTCGGTCAGTGAAACGTTTGAATTGTGGGCATTGATAACGAGTTTAGGATAAGCTTTTTCCTGCTATAAACGGGGAGCGTCTAGTCATTCCGACTCCTCCTGATATATCTATCTCCTCTTTAAGACTTTTATTTTTCACAGAGTTGCCTAAATTCAACGACTTAAGCTAAGAGTGTCAGATTCTCAGAACTGTCACAAAAGTTATTCCACTGCTATCTGCCGAAAAGTTAATTTTTTTTTTAATTCTAATACTGCTTTATGATCAGACAATACCACGATGCTCGATCTCGTTATTTCAAACTCTATATTAAATAAAATCTTAGGTATTCTTCTCCTTAATGTTTTTACGTAACTAAGTCTGAAAGCAAGTTTTACCCTGTTACTGAAACCATTTCTTGGGGTATTCTTTGAATAAAACCTTCCGTGATCGAATGGCTTTCAGTACTTAAACGGAAAAAGGTACTTACAACGTTTAAAATGAATCTGAGGATGATTGTATTGTTGCCAAATCATTGGGTGTCCTCTAGTATTTGCTTATATGTTTGAAATGGTCATGGTTTGCTCTTTCCATCCACTCAACAAAATATCATCGAAAATCTAAACAACGAATAAGACTTCATTTCCGTCGGGCGCCTTTTTCACACCTTTGTGCCGCAATTTAAAAATGAACTGCCGAGACGCTTTGAGAACATTAAGATTTCAGCTTCTACCTCGGCCCAACACCGTTCGGTTTTCCTCAGCTCCAAGAGACTTGAGACACTCCACCTGCGTCGGACGAGATTTTGGATTCGAGGAAAAGGTTCGCAACAATTTACGTCTCATGACGAAGTTTAATCTCTGTATAGTGATATGACATTTATATGTGTGTGTGTGTGTATGGAAGATACACTTTTTTAAGTGAGACACTCTCTCGTTTTTTCTTGATTGTGGCTACGCATTCTTATCCGCAAAATTGAGCGACAATAACATTGTCATAGTACGGGATCTTTGCTTAAAAAAAAAAGATCATCCAGAATAGTGGCTATTTTGAACAGTTCCTTCGTCATCAATGTAGCAAGGCTGCTAGTCCTCATTTGTTCTCGTCTTTAAGAGCTGTACTTTCTTTTTTCGGCCGAGGAACTAGACAATTTATTCCGCTCCATTTGGAAATGATCGATTTTTTTCGAAATGTTCATACATGTTTTGAAAAATTTAAAAAAGGAAGGAAGTCTCTATATCTTCTAGGTTCCTGCCCACATGACGGATGTTTAAAAAAACCTTATTTGCATATGAAATTAAAACAGTATATCTCCACAGACTTCTGAAATGTTTTTGTCGTGGTCCAGACCTAGGAAGTCGTTCTTTTATAAACTTCTTCATTACGGAAACAAATCATGTTTTTTAGGTATTTTTTCACTCACTAACTATCCATTTTGCTTCTTCAGTTTCCGATCCCAAACAAAGGATACTTTTTCGTAAATTAAGAAAATATTTCCTAATGAATTGGGTTAATCATTCGAGATTAAGCAAGATTAAGCACTCTTTTGTGGTCTTAAATTAATGTCATTAATGAGACTTATTTGATAAATTAAGTTTGGTAATCCTCTTAAAATGAATTTCAAATTTTATGAAAGTTTCATAAGAAAACGTAATTATCACCGGTGCGATCTGGACTATCCTAATGTCCATCGGTTCCAAAGACTTGCTACGAGTACGATAATGAAAATAATTCTTCGTGAGATCAAGTAGACGGAGAGCAAATGAATTTGAATCTCTCATGCAATAAATCATTAGTGAAAGAGAAACCTCGGACTTCTAGATGATGTTTCAGTTATTTACTCTACTTCTCTATCAGTAAATAACTTAAATGAACAGCCAGCCGGTAGAATGCTTTTCAAGAAGGATAAAATCTCTGCGAATAATCATCTCAAGGCGTTATTTCGGAACGACTGCGAGAACGTCTGATTAAAGGCGAGCGAACGGTTGCAATTTCACAACGAACAATCATAGAAAACACTTGAAAGTTCTAAATTCGAAAAATTAATGGGAGAGATTTTTCTTGACATGGGTTGCTTTAATTCAGGGTTGAAGCTCAGCAAATGGTACCCTCTCAGAGGAACATCAGGAATAATTAAATTTCATTTATCTTCTCAAACATTTGAAAACCGAAGCGAACATCACTTCGTGATTATAAAATCGCTATTTTAATCCTTAAATTCGAGTCAGCTGGTCCTTTCTGTTTTACTTACAGTCAACAATTGTTATTATTTTACAGAGGCAACTAAAAGTTTAATTAATTTTCAACCTTGCACAATGGTATTCAAAAGAAAAGCAAACAACGTTGTTTTCGAAAGTTCTTCACGAGCAAGTTATGTTGGTTTTTCCGTTTCGCTGAGGCGTTACGTAGACTTGAGTTGAAAAATAAATATTTTTTCACAAAGCTGATTTTTCCACGAGAGCACTTTTACGATAAGTAATAGCATTATTTCATCGAAGAAAGGTTAATTAAGTACGAAAGGAAAAAAAAATAGTAACGGAATTATTTATCTGTTTCCTGTACATTGTAGAAATATTACAACTTATTTATTCAAAAAACGAACTTCGTTCGGAGAAATAACGAGCCACCGATGATTAAGAATTTTTGCGCATTCTGAAAGCAAAAAAGTAATAGGGGAAATGAACTTTTCTCTGATAAAAATAACAACATGAATCTAGATTTCTGCGTAAATTTAGATTTCTGTGTAAAATTTTCTGCTCGTGTACGTCATAGGAAGCGTGTGGGCTTGGATAACTTATGTCGAATTGCACAATCGGTGAACCAGATTTCATTTGATCGAGTTGGAACAATGTCACCAAAGTGAAAAAAGAAAGGGAAATTACAGAGACCTACAACTGAGTTATATGACCGCCAACAGCTTGAAAACTAGTGCAGTTTTTTATTTCTCCAATTCCCTTTACATCGAGCTGCAACAATACTTTTAGTATGAAAACTTGCGCACTAAATGAATTGTTCGCAATTTCCTCAGCATGTGATGTAATTGTTCGCAAAGAAAGTCAATTTCCTGAGAGGTTCGTTCAAAATTGATGCTAACTGGATGTAAATAATGTGTAAACGAGGTTTACCATAAAAGCCGCTGTCTTTTATTCTTTGTTAATTCTTTGAAGCTTAGAAAACGTTGACAAAAAAAACTATCGTCACCAACAGGGCATAGTTTTTAGAAGGCTACAAAATAAAAGTGCGTTGCTCCGCTGTTGAAACGCACTTTAGTTCCGCTTTGATGATAGGCAGCTTACCAGCCAATTTTGCAAGTTTCTCTCAGGCTCCATCTTTGTTAAGCTAGAAGCTTTTCATATCCCTTAGAGGTGAGATTTTTTCTAATTTTTAAACGAGGTGCAGATGCTACGCTGTGTTGGTGCATGTTGTAGAATAGCAAGTAGTCATGTCTTATCATGCCGGATTCCAGTCCGTCTGCGAGAAGAATCTTTCAACATATGATTATGATTTCACTTAATTTCAGAAAATTAACTCTAAGACATTCCGTTAATCGTTCAGTTCTACTTGATATCAGAGTGAAACGGAAAAGCGGTTGTAATCCAATGAGATTCAGAGTAAGCGCGCCATAGTTTTTCCGTTCTAATTTTCCTGTTCCACCACCCTGATCTGGTGTGAAACTACAAACAGAGGACTAATTTCTCAGAAATACTGTTGAGCAGTATTTTCACATGAATCTGACGTGAAGTAAGAATCGTAGAGCATAAGTGAAGCCGAAATTCAATGTCTTATCATTACACAGTAATCGTTGCAAGATGCGTTTTCCGTTGTTTACAATGGTAAACAAAATTGGTAGCGAACGTCCTCATTAGAAAACTTATGTCCACAAGACTACATGAATAGAATATCCGAAAATGAAAGAAGATATTATTCAGTGAATTACATAGGCATACTCGGAGAAAAGAACTACGACCTTCCGATCAGTACTTCGGATGCTCTTCCACTGAGCTATAGAGGAATCCTGGCGGGTTAGGCCGTTTAACTATTCCATGCTGACAAAGTTCCTGCATACTGCTGGGATAGGAATGTCAATATGAGACGTCTATGTTCAATGATGATGTGAATGATGAAAATATCAGAATATGTTGCAAGGAAATTCATTTCGGCCATTTAATTCCAGCAAAGCTGCTGAACAAGCCGTACTACTTCCCAATCATTTTTTTTAAGTGTGTACGACATACATGTAGGTCTACTAGTTGAGTGCGCACAGATTCTTGACTGAAAAAACCTATAGCAAGGAACCATTTTGCTGGCAGACCAGATGAATAGCCTCACTCAACCTATCTCGGAAGTTTTACTGTTTGCTCAGTTACTGAACAGAGAGCATTCCTATCTTAATTGAATCGCTCAACTTATGATAAAGAGAAACTCATTGCGATATGGTTCTTCAAGTGCGCTGTCCTAAGTAATGTTTGTATCGTTAGTGATCAGTAACCCAGTTGATGAAGGCTTCGTAAAATAAATGAACAATATGTAACCAAGTTGAAAACTACTCTCTGGGAAAAAAGCGAGCTTGGAATTAAAGACCTTAACGAGTCAGCCCTTGAAAAAGGCGAAAGAAAATATTGAAAAACAAATAGACCATCAGGATATAATCACGCTGATAAACTAGGTTCCTATAGCGGATGTAGAATTCAGGATCAGAAAATTATTTTTGTCTTTTTTTTCAATTTTTCCTTTCGTGATCAACGAAATTAATTATTGGAAATGAAGCAGAACGAATATTTTCAACCTAAATATGCGCCGACAGAACAATGAATTAATCACAATACAATCAACTGCAGTCGAACCTGTACTGAGCGGCGACATACTAAGCGGTCACCCTGTATGTAGCGCTCACCTTCTCCTACGCGATCGCTTGTTAAAGTCCCGATATTTGTTCCCCTTCAATCACTTTAACTGTCACCTCTATTAAGCGGTCGTAGTCGCGAGTCCAAACGGCGTGTTTGTATTGTCTTCCACCTGTTTTGAACGGACACTAAAGCGGAACCACTCAAATAAAACTAACAACAATCTTTGAAGTAAAATTTAATCCATACATCTCCCGCAAAATTAACATTCTTAGAATTTTGAGCAAGATTTTTAATATAAATGGTTAATTATTGGCACAAAGTGACGTTTTTATCGTTTTGCATCTTACCCCTTTTATGCGTAACCTGCATTAAGCGCCAATCCCCGTGGGTGACCGTTTAATACAGTTATGACTGTATTATGTTTAGCCAAGAGAATATTGATAGTCTCTTGGTTTAGCTTTTTTTTAACCCTTTCCTTTTAAAACATGAGAGACCAGTTATCATTGTACGGTGCAGAGGATTTTTGGGACATGGTTTTCAGGGGGGACATATGGGAAACAGTCGTCGATAACAGAGTATAAGGGGGAGTGGATAAAAGAAAATTGTCCCATTTTCCTCCTTTAGAAACCTTGCTCGGGAGCAAGGTTTTTTGATGGGGTCAACTATCCAGTTATTGCATTGTTGTAGTATAGAAAAAATATATTTAAACCTTAAATTTCAAATGAGGTAAATTTTATTGTGAAACTAAAAAGCCACCAGACCCTTCCCCCCTTCCCCCTTACCCCCTCCCCCTCTTCCCCTTTAACACCCCCCGTCCCTTTCTGTAATAAAATATACTTTAAAACGGAAGATAATAAAATGCGGAAGAAATTGTGTGCACATTTTTAAATGAAATTCTTGCGATACTTACTGAAATGGAGTGGAAATTGTCTTTTCTCAGATGAACGAGATACTCAAAATCTTGATGCTCCTGATGATTGCTGCCAGCACGGTGACACAGGATGCCTCACAAAGCGACAGTATTGCGGTGAATCACAGTGAACCACAGGACACCGCACAACAGAGTGACTTGGCTTCAGCAATCAACAAACAACATCCTAGCAGATTGGAACCGTGTTTTCCACTTTGCTTTCCGGACTACGGCAAGCGAGAATATCTAGTTGGAGAAAGGGCTGAAAAAGACTTGTTGAACACAAACAAAAGATCCCTGTTTAAACAAGTTAAAGGTTTCATTCCACAGTTTATATGGAAAGCTTTCAAACGAGAACAAGCATTAGAAGCAATTAAAAAGAGTGGAAGTCATTAACCTCCACTGGGAATCAGGCAAATATAGACACAAGGTTAGTAGCTTGTTTCTTTATCTTATCCATGTGGTTGGACTGTATAATTTTTGAGATAGTTCTCTCTGTGTTCACATTGCATCTTCAGCTCCTGCGTAATATGATAATACAAGTTCTCGCGGCAAACTCGACTCAACTGTCACTATGATAAATTTGTGGACACGAGGAAACTAATGCATGCCCTACCAACATACCTGGGTCGTATTATGTACTTATTGACTGAGTGGGCGACTGGGGGAGGGGGGGGGGCCGGACAGGAGAATATTTGGCTCGAGATCATGACTTAGGGACCTAGGGTAGCGAGTTCAATGCGTCATGACCAAGAGCCAAATATTTTACCGTCGGGCCCCAGTCTCCCACTCAGTCAATAAGCATCTTATCATATGACCAATAAATGTTACAAAATTTCGAAAATTTTTTTCGAAATTTTTTCGACCAAAATAGTACGCGATAAACGGATGCAAGCGGGACAACCAGAAAAAGGACTCTACCATAAACTTCCCCCTTTGTTTCTTCGAGTCAGAACAAGAAACTCAGAATTCATCGAAAAACGCGCCTATTTTGCTACTTTCTTTTTCCTTTAAGTTTTTTGCGACAGAGCCGTGTGAGTGTAGTACCGGTAACCAATCAAAACACAAGATTCGCTTCATACTACCCGAGGGCACTGCCAGCGATATGATATGTTCACTTCCTCTCCCTGTTGTAAGAGCCAAAACATTTTTATCTTGGATGGGCCTATCAATTAGTATAAAGAATCTTTCAAATGAGCGCTCTTATTCTTCCACGTTTTTCATTTACCTAATTAATTCTTGTGTTTTTTACGTTACCGTGTTCCCACCAAAAGCGTGACTCCATTTTTCTGCATTCAAACCCCACGTAAGCCACAATTCCTCTATTCGCTCTGACGAAGGGCTCATGTTCAAAACGTTAGCCTTAGCAACTCTTTTCAACGGCCAATTTTCATCATCATCTCATTTAATCAAATAAAATTATCTAACCATCAGTGTGTAATTTTTGTATTATTACAGGGCCGCTGAGAGTATGAACAGTTAACAAGCTTAACCAAGAAAGCGCATGTGTTCTTAAAATGAGGCCATAGGAAGAAATGAAAATCATAACAATTTTAAAGATCCCAAAGAAAAGCATCGCTCTACCAATAAAAGACTATTATCCTCAACAAGACCGTGGTCTTTTTTGGTCTCTCTTATCATTTAAACAACTTTGACGGTAATGATAAAATTTCCATAAATAAAACGAAAACAAAGATTTCAAACAACGACCTCAAACATTTCGATTGACAAGCTGTGACTTGTGCCATTCACTCTTTATTATGAGGGGATTCTGTGGGGGAGAGAAAGAGGAGGGGGAGGGGAAGAGGAGGGGAGGGGAGGGGAGGAGGAGAAGATGAGGGGAGGGGAAGGGGGAAAGGGAGGAGAGGGGAGGGGTGGGGAAGAGGAGGGGAGGGGACGGTAGGCGAGGGGAGGATACTACAGAACGAAGGTAAAACAGGTTAAACACACTCGTGTTTTCTGGTCGGTTGACTTTTTTGTGTGGCATGGTTCCATTTGATACTTCTCTTCTATTAATCATTCGGCCCAGAAATAACGAACTTCCAATACCTTTGTTTTACGAATTATAGTCCAGAAATCATCAAAAAATTATTTCATTGCGCCGAAGACTGCAAAGAAGTTAAATCACTTTGGAATTAGCAAAATCTAAAACAAAAAGGGCCTAAAGGTCCAGAATAAATGAAAAAGAAAAAAATAACGTTACTGAACAGCCTTTTCCAATTCCAAAGCAGGAATATTTTGTTGTGTTTTACGTTAGAAACAAGACGGAAATCTATTTTAAGACAGAATAGATGACAGACCACCCAGGCTGACCGGAAAACCGGCAACTCGTAACAGCTGAGAATGTCCAGAAACAGTTGCCAAAAAGAAAATAGCAAAAACGAATTAAAAAATTTCCTGAGTTGGACGATAGCATCACAGCACGGTTTATTCTTTGACGAAAAAAAAATAGACGAGATTTGTAAAGATGTGCTTTATCCCAAAGCTTCATCTTACACCTTTACTCTGGTGTGTGGAAATTTTTCCCATTTTAAAAGAAAATAAACAAAGCAGTATCCCCGGAAATGGATCTATCGTACTTAGCAATCTTTTTTTGAGGACATGAAAGACAAAGGGAAAAGTTGTTTCAATCAAAAGAAGAAATTTCAGATTTTTTAATTTCATTCTGAAATAGAAATCGTATGATTTAATTCAGTGTTTTTGTTTCGGTACTTGTGTTTTATTCTGACTGGATCATTTGAAACCCTCGACTTGTTCCCTTTAATCTTTGGCAAAATGCACGAATCTTAGTACCAATTTACGCTTGTCAAACTGTGGGATTGACTTCTGTTTATGCATACAGTTCAAGCATTTCTATCTAGCTGAGAAGATACTGTAGCCAATATAAAATTGGCACGATAAGGCACTGCCAAATGGCAAGTTATTCAAGGTGTTTTTAATTTTCTTGACACTTTCTCCAAGTTAGATTGAATTGTTTTCCAATTTTTTTATCCGTGTAATTTTTTTGCATATATTTTTACCATGTCACTGACCTATGCCACCGTGCGGGTGATTCTCCTCCATGAGAACAGAATGCGACTTTTAGCGACTTTTTAGCGATTTTTTAAGCTAAGGCTTGGAAAGCCAACTCCCCAGTTCGAACTTCTAGCTCACAAGTCTCGTGCTACCTTTTCAAGGCCACGGCCCTAAAAAAGTACAGAACTGTGATTTCATATCTCCAACAAGACAGCTATTTCCTTCCGTTTTCTTCAACTTATAAAATATTTTGGTTGTCTTTATAGTCCCATACAATCCACTGAGCAGATAGTCTTTTTAATCAGCTCGTAAAGCGTGATAACTGTTACACGACCTTCATGCTTTGTTTCCTTTCTTATCTATTGTAACACTTTCTAAGAAAAGGGTGTCACATGGCTGAGTACGTTGGACGGTATACAAGCGTTTCATTCTCACTAGAAAAGCAAATATTATTGCCAACAATTATATACTTTTTTCTTGTTAAAAGGGATAGAAACTCCGGCTAACTGTTTGAATATCTAAATCCAAAAGAGCGCGTTACTTTGCATGTGTCTTAGGTGGCATTGTGACCATGGTAACGTCTTGGTTTAAGATATCCACTTTAACGTTTAGGCCATAACCCTGCATTCCTCACCTTGGAACAAACAGAATTAAAATAAACACTTACTTAGAAAAGAATAGATACTTCAGTTACAACATTATTTTATGATGAGAGTAGAGATACTTTCAAAACCTCTCGAACAAAAAGCAGATGGCACTAGAAGATATTTCTAAAATTCCTCCAAAAAACTTGCCCATTAGTTCATGTCAAATCAGATAATTCTCGGGGGGTTACTACCAGTACTTGAAATTTTCCATTTGCACTTCCTATTTTGAGTGACAGCCGCTTGTGAAAGGGGCTTCTAGTCGTTCCGGTTTCTTAACCTTGGCGCATTTTGAAACGCAGCCATATAACTGAAAATCAAACAATGCGGATTCAGTCCTTATCTCACAATAGTCAGTCGTATCTCAAGAGTTTCTCGTTTATTTAGGACCCTGGACTATTTAAAACCAAAATATGTTGTGTACAGAAACACGATCTATAATAATTCCGACGCGACTTAAATCAGGTATGCACCTTTGAAGGCAGTGTCAGATTCTGCTGGAGACCAGCGATCTGAACAACAGGCGAAGAGCTGTAGTGAATCTTTGAACGAAAGAAAATCTGTGTAGTATGGGTAAGTAGTAGACATTTTATCTGAATGTTGTTAGGGTGCATTACCTATCAGCGTCTTAAACCATCATAAGTCCGTGTGCTCTTTAAAAAATATCCAGGCTTACTGAGAATGATTTGATTATCGTCACAAATTCGCCACTCGGGGAATTCTCCTCCAAGAAATCTTGATGGAGCGTCAATCCCCAGTTTTATCTCCTTGATCATGAAGAGCGAGATGTTATGCTCCTAGGTTCATAATTGTTCAGTAATATCTGAATTGAACCCAACTGAAGCGAATAGGGCGCCTTTCATTAAATTTGTACTCTCTAGAAATCGATAATGGTCCGACAATTTGGCACAACTTTCGACAATTAAATTGACGGTAGGATATGAGAGCAAAGAAGGGATCCATACCGAATCGTCAGTATTGTTTGGAAAAAAAAACTCTTTCTTTCTGTCTTTATGTCAAGAGGCACGACAAGGAGCCGTTCCTTTTAATCCAATTTTGAAAAACTGAAAAACAAAGCGGATGTATCGGTCAATAGGGGTGCATATACGCATGTACATCAAATTGTCTTTGACCTTATTATGGCATCAATCGTTGCAGCAAAATTTCAGTTGGAAACTTCTCGTTCTGTTGCAATGATTAGTTAACAGTAGGGAAGATGTAGGCGAGGTTGTCTTTTCTTAGATATTTTTAACCTTTTATCGACTACTAATTGAAAGAACAGCGGATGGCAACGTGTCAGATTAAGTAATTAGTCGATGAAATATAACCGTTTGTCAGTTCTATTGCTGTTATTTAGAGGGCAAGCCGAGACCGATGGTACGAAAGCAATAATGAGTGTAAACATGCAGTGAAACCAGATCAAGCCAAGCTTTACATTTCATACGAATAATAAAGAAACTGGTTCAACCAGTTTTTCGAAACTTAAAAAATCTTTACATACTTGTTATAAGATATCTCCCCGATTGGAAAATAATACTAAGAGAATGCTGGCCTTAACACAAATGAAGCGTCGATAAATCTATATCCAAACCCACAAATTCTCGTCAACTGAGCGATCATCTAAGATCAGTATAAATGTATTTTTGGGTGGGAAAATTTGCTTTAAGGAAGTAAATTTCGTGCGACTATCAGCGTAAACGTCCGATATTAGGGTTGAAAGTTAACCCTAAACATGTTAAATTTGATTTTATGCCAATGTTGATGGTATTTGAATCATACTATGCTTTGGGGAGGTTCAGTGTGCTATTTTAGGAAGCGAACGAGAAAATTTTGCGAAGAAACTTCCCACAGTTCTCATGCTAAAAGCATCAGCTTCCTAACAGGTGTTCCTCTCCCTTCCGAGGGCTTCTTTCATTGTGGTGCGCAAAGTTGAAACTAATATCTGAACGACCACTTTTCTAAATGCACTAAAGTCCACTGGCGTTTTCAATAATTAATTTGTCGAGCAACGATTAGCTGTCTGCCCTTTAGCAGTTATACAGTTCGATAGTGGATATGGGTGTATCCTCTCGTGTCTCGACAAGTTGTAAAACTTGAAGGTCAACCATAGTGATGGTTGAGTGGACAGTTTCTTTCCAACTATTACCATCTTTTATGGCGTAAATAAGGAAAACGGAGATGTAACGCATGTTACACGTTGCTCTCGACTAGGGCGGTGAGGCGCCACGAAACTCGTGGACATTAAAGGAGAAATTTCTCTCGTTTCTCGTTTCTTTTAGATGATTATAAGAAAGACGGCAAGAAAATGGTCAAAGAAGAGTCCAAGGAAGAGAAAATGTGTGCACAGTGCAGCAAAACAATTGAGGGCAAGTTTTTGCTACGAGCTTTGGACAAGTTTTGGCACGAAGAGTGCTTGAAATGTTCGTATTGCAACACACAGCTGGCAGACTTAAGCTTTAAGTTTTACCTCAGGGAAGATTTAAAACTTTGTAAACGAGACTACATCAGGTAAAGCATAAATGTTTCTTTTCTAATTGCAAGAATATCCGTGTATTCATCCTCTCTATCATTAAGGAAGAATTATATAGTGAAACTTAAATACGCAGGAACCATTTCTACAGATTTTAAAATTGTTCAATTTTTTTCATTGTAAAATTTTCCTGAAAGCTCAGAAAAGAAAACGGAATACTTCTGTTTGTGATCATTAGATTCTATTGCTGCGCAATAATGATGAAGATAGAAGAAGTATTAGGATTAGTTCGTAAAATTTGTAGATTTTCGCTGTACAGTTTTAATTCCTTTCCATGGTTATAACCTTGGCCCAGATCAGTAACTCCGGTAATTCCACGGCATATCAATTTCCTGCTCAAACTTTTTAAACCTTTTACTAACCATTATACTGAAAACTGGCCAACAGCCAACTTAATCAGTTTATAATTACTAAAAACGGCAACATAGTCCAAAACGAAATAAGAACTTAACGAATGTTCTCTTTCCTCTTTAAAAACTATATCATAATACAGTATGGTGTGCATTACTAAACGCTTTTTATCATTTTTCAAGCTGGTTGAAAAGATTTATCTATGATGGACGCTGAGTGAAAATGCTTCAGCTTCCCGGCAAACATATTATGAAGTTTGGTTGAATAAACTCTACATGTTGTTAGCTTCTGGCACAAACGGGAAATGGGTACTTGATCAAATTCTATTTCCTTGATCGGAAGGCGACAGTTAATAATAACTACTTTGTTCTGAATAAGGCAACACACTATCGTGTAATAAGTTTGAACCTTGTCGATGATTAGCCAGTGAATGAGCCTTTAACTGTAAATTTCCACAGCGTATTAACAGGTAAAATTACCGGAAATTTTCAAGTGAGCACCAGCTGCTTGCATTGTTAAAATTAACTTGCTGTGTTTTCTCCTTTTTCTTTTATATTTCTGTGTACTCGATAAAGTTTTTTTTTTTGGATATTTTTCAGCTGAGAGATTCTCAGTACACGATATCTAGTATGTGTTCTCTTGATTATTTATTATTACTCAACTGAACGTAAAAACTGCAGATAGACCGTCTTGTTAACATTAAGAGGAGTGATGCGTCCGTCTTCTTGAAATGCAGACACAACTGATTAGCAACTACAGTAATTAATCAACGACCTTAACAGGATCAACAGTTTGTGAGTGTTCTTACTCAAATCAAGCTGTGAACCTACCTCTCACATTTTTTCTAATTCACTAACACATAAATATATATTCAAAAAATGCTGTATTAATGAAATCAAGCGAGCATTCATGTTCCATTCCGCAGCCATAAAAAAGTTCGTTAACTCATTTCTTCAGGCCTAAATGGCAATTTTCAGGCCTAAGCCTCTACGGGTTAATAATATCACTGCTACCATTCGACCTTCTGTCATCCTTTTAAACAAATTAAATTTTTTATAAGCTGCTTTTGTCTGGGAGCATAAATCTGTCTTCAGTTTTACACGCAGGTATCGCAAACAACATAATCGGATCTAAGGGATTATTCCACTAAGTCCGCGTAAATTGATCGAAGACAGCCAGCCTCTTGCACGTGACCAGCTGAGAGGATGGTTCTCAGTGTATTTATAAGACATAGCATGTTTCCCTTTTTATTATTCCAAGCGAAACTACACTCGTGGGGATCATTCTGTCAACTCTGGAATAAATACCCTTACCTATACGTGACCTAATCGACTGAAAGTCATGACTCTTTTCAGTAAGTTAAAAATGTAAAGCAATCTCCATGTTCTTTGTGATAGCTGTTTATATGGCGAGAGATGACATTTCCTTAAACATGAAACTGAGTAAAAATGCTATAAGTTATAAATAACCAGCTATGGTAAATTGCTAAAAGTTTTCACCAAATTTTTTAAATAGCTACGAGATTATAACCACACACGGCGTTTCTCATTTCACTGACCTTGGCACGTAGATCAATTTTGAAGTATAATGGGTTTTGTTTACTCTCCCTTTATTTGCTTTAAATTTATCACATGGCAGTGTTTAAGTAACCTTTAATCTACTGCAGACATGCCTTTTTTTAGCAATAAGTCAGGTGATAACTTACTTTAGCTTCTCTTCATCATCATTGAATTTAACTGGGCAGTTTTAAAAATCCTCACTGTTACTTTGATGATGCTTTGGCAATGTTTCCTAGTGACTAGTGAACTTCGATCAGAAGTAGTTATAAATAAAGTCATTGAGTGGCTCAATATTTTAGCAATACCTTGGGGACGCTCATTATTTATTAACGGGGGGGGGAGTGGGGGCGGTTGGAATATTTTCTTTGTGTCCGGATAAAACTTACCTGATCCCCCATAAGACTGAAATATTCGAATGATCCACCTCACTCGCAGTCAATATTTTAGCTGGCGATGACTGATCTTCCCTCGTTCCTCCTGAAAACCACGTGTTTCCCCAAAATACCATTTCCCCCCACTCCCCCCCCCCCCCCAGCCAAGGCGATAACTAATGAGGGAGAGCCATGTTGCATACTAAAAATGGACGTTATTTGAGCTGATAAAGATCTGATCATACCTTAATATGACAAGAAGTATGTTTATTATTGTATTAGATTGCAGTCGAACTTTTTCATATCGTGAATCTTTGGGCAGCAGAGGGGCGTTTCTCAGTTAAATCTGTGAGCGTTCCAACAAAAGATTACTCTGAGAAGCACTCTGGAGTCTGGCCAATATGGTTATTGACACTAATGATAGGAATGGCTTTGTCTGAATATTTTAAGGTCTTTTAATGGAATATATTCAGTATTAGGTTTCTTAAGCGCACTTTTCACCTCAGTTCAATTGTATTTATTGTTGTTTATTGTCATATGTACTTAATGCTGTACATTGTAGCGTTCTTTTTGCTGAAAAGTTCACAAGTTCTTCCCAAGAAATTTAAATTTGTTAGTCGATGTCGTAATTTGGATAGGTTTCACTGAAGCTTATTTGATAAAGGTAGGCCTTTTGCAATTTTCGATGGCTCGCTTAATAAAATTGCTCTCTGGACAGAGGAAAAAACAAGGAAATTGAAATTTAGTCCCCATTGGAACAAAAATCAAAATTGTAACACGGGCCCCAGGTTTGAGAGCTAACCCCCATATTTTGCCTTGTTTCGTTGTGTTCCATCTCCTTCAGGAGATTTTGAAAAAAAAAGAATCTTTACCTATTTGACATCGCCGTACTGCATCATTCTTTCTTCAGACGTTTCCCGTAGATATTATGCCCACTCCTCTCTCGGCTGTCCTTACATATTAGCTTTTATTTTCATTCCAGGTTATTTGGTGCCACTGGACAATGCGCACACTGCTCCAAAACGATACTACCGCTGGAAATGGTGATGCGGGCTCGTGAGCACACGTATCACCTTGATTGCTTCGCCTGTCACATCTGCCAGTACAGATTCTGCGTCGGCGACAAGTTTTTCCTCCACTTTCAGGTGGTACTTTGCGAGGCTGATTACAATGACATCACAAGCATTTTCAACGTCAACGACATGGCTTACTATGTGTGACTTCCGGTGATTTCTCCCCTGATCCTGATACACCATTTTAGAAAGGTTTGAAAAAGGACATGCAGAGAGCAACTCACGATCAAAAATTAGAATGCTTTGGACTGCATGCCTCCTATGTTTTCTCATCTTTGTCCATCAGCTTTAACGTGATAACTCCAAATACCCTTTAGCTTTTTCTTTTAATCATATATTTGTATCTTAGCATCTTCGGTGCAATGAAAAGAGGATATTACATGGCCGCGCGGAGATACGAAATTTATCTTCGAGCGCTGACAAATGTTTCACGAGTGAGCGTAGCGGACGAGCGAATACTTTTTAACAAGAGAGGAGGAATTTCGTATCTCCAAGCGGCCATATAATATCTTCTATTTATCATATAAACACCAATAAAATACTGAATAAAAGGCGCTGCGTCAAAGGCGCGATTTCTGTATGAAACAATAGCGACAGTGATCTTTTCACGCGTGAAGATGACATGTTATCTTTACGCGTGAAGATATCATGTTTTCGAGCAAAAGCTCACTTGGTATTCCACTGATGTTTATATACTAAAAACGTTTTCTAATTGTCATCTTATTATTGTCAAGTAAGTTTTGGGGAGAAAGACTTCATTCAGATACCGAATGAAAAAGTACTCTTGAACATCGAATTCTGAAAACCTCTTGACTCTTACGTTTCAACCACAAGTTCTCTAGAAGGAAACTCAGGAATTCTAATGAGAGGACTAGTACTTTGTAAGGTAGAAATAAATAAGCCTCAAACTAAAAAAAAAGTTACCACTTAGCAGTATTTTTACAGAAAAGGCATACAAGGTCATGATAAGCGTTTGAATACCCTCATTCCTCTAAAATGCGTTTATTATAAAATGCTAACAGAGCAGTCTGTCAGAATTAAATGCTACAATACAGACATCGGGTTTTGACAACATTTGATCATTTAATACAAACAACATCAAGGCTCTTGTGCAATTGATTGGTTGGCAGGACAATTTTCCTTTTTTATTAAATCATTTCTCTCCCGGCGAACAGACTGGAGTACCATTTTGTATACTAACATAACCCTAAGCTTCCAGACGGTACCGAAGAAGGCCCCGGGTTGGCATCGGAATCTGTCAGAAACTAAAATCTCCGTATTACATAAAACCAAGAAAATGCCCGTAACCATGTGATCCCCAAAAAGTCTCCAATCCCCCTCCCCCCCGATAAATAATGACTGAACCCAAGTACTCGTGAAGTCAATTACTG
The DNA here is from genome assembly GCF_036669915.1 of Pocillopora verrucosa. Classification (NCBI taxonomy): domain Eukaryota; kingdom Metazoa; phylum Cnidaria; class Anthozoa; order Scleractinia; family Pocilloporidae; genus Pocillopora; species Pocillopora verrucosa. The sequence goes on from NC_089325.1 coordinate 16,952,040, forward strand.
GCTTTATCATTTAAAAAATAAGGAAGGGTTTTAAAAACATTTTACTCATTCAAAACAGTTACTGTATCTCCTCTGCCATCCACAGAGGGTCAGTAACTTAATAAAATGAATCTTCCAGAAGAAACTTTTCGGGTTTTCACTTTCGATTCATTCTTCTACCAAAAATGAAAGGTCCGAAGAACAAGAATGCGTTGTAAGGCTCTATTGTTAAAGGCTCTTTTAGGTTTGTACCTGGGAAATCGATAAATGGAGAGCAAGCAGAGCACAGACTTTCTTCGGGTAAGGAAAATAGTAGACTTCGTGTATAAAAAGTGTTGAAGCAAAATTTTATTTCTCTTTAAAGTAATTGGACTTTTGAATCTTTAAGATAGATTTTTACACAGACAAGCTCTTTCGAGATGCTCTTGATCTTGTTACTACAAAATACAACCTTTCTTTTATCTCCTTCAAAAGCTATCAGTACGAAATATTGCAATAAACAAAAACAATTATTGATCAAAGTAGAAATTTGCTAAAAAGTACAAGGCCTAAAACCCACTCATATGATTGTGAACGCATTAATGGATTTCCAATCTTAGTGAGAAAAACGTTTAGGAAGCGAATCAAAAGTCAGACTTGATCCCAGTTTCCCTGTTGTTTGACACGGTGGTCCTGAAATGAGAGAAACAGCTTGAGAGAGGAGTTGACACGAGAAACTGAGATCCCCTTGAGTCACCAAAAGAAAGGAGTCTGATAAAAGTAACCCCTGTCGCCATAATAGTGATCTTGACAGCGGATTGTGTTGTAATAAAGGTAGAACCTGTCTCCAACGCAGAATCTATAACGACACACGTGACAGGCGAAACAGTCCAAGTGATAGACGTGTTCACGAGCCCGCATGACCATTTCTAGCGGTGGAATGATTTTCAAGCATCGAGAGCAAATTCCTGTGGCTCCAAACAACCTAGATAAAAGGAAACAAAAGATATTGTGATAATATTATGATAAGGTAAAACTAGGCAAAGAAGCAGAACTTTCTTTCAAAAATGTGAATTGTTTCACGAACCTCCATCCCTACCCCCCCCCCCTCCAAAAAAAAAACAACAAAACAAAAAAGATAAAGATAGAAAACAACATGGATAAGAATCAATTTCACTTTACAAGCTGCGCGTCCAACGTGGCTTGGAAATATCATTTACTATTTCAGATATTTTACTTTTCAATAAAGTGCTCTCCATGCTCCACCAAAGCGATGAAGAGAAAATCTATTATAGCTCTGCTTAAGGTCAAGGCTGAGCTGTACGATTGTTTTAAAACAAAAACGGCTAATTGGCATTACAATGCTTATAACATGTACAGTGGGGATCATTTTATCAGCTGGGAAGGCCTTCGGCTTTGACTTTTTTTCCTTTTGTCCTGTAGTTATCCACATGCGCAGAGCTGAAGTTATCTCCTAGTAGTTGATATCCTTGAAGTCGCTAAAGAACATCTGCCAGATTATTGTTTCAAGTTTCGGGCAATTAGATATTACAACTAAATTTAACATTAAAACAAGATGAATGTCAACCTAGACGACGGCATACCAGCGAGAGAGTATAAGATTTGTCAGCTCTTCTTGTCGTGTTAAAACCTTAGTTTGGTTAGCACAATTGTTTCGTGCATTCAGCTGTCTATTATCGCATTATTCTGCACTTGAAAAGTTTGAAGAGCACTCAGAAAGCTACCATCACTTATTATCTTACGCGTTGTTTTGTTATTTTCTCATTCCTGTCTCTTTCTCTCAGATTTTCAATTTCTTTAGTCTTATTACGGGTCAAAAGTCGTTGCGATGAAACAATAAAACTAATTGTCAATCAAAGCGCCGATGTTAAGAACCGACCGAACCTAACCCGGCTCTGTCTGCTTGAAATAAGATTAAAAAGATTCTAGGATTAACATCTACGAGGAGTTTTCAAGTATTTTGTTTAGTATCAAGCTGTAAATAATTTGTGCGTTGACACTTTAACCAAGTCAAGGCGAAGAAAGAGGGGAACTCTGATTGAGAAAAAAAATCAAATTTTGGCTCACTGCACTATGTTTTTTTTCCAGTTCTGATGAAAGTTGCGGAGTCTCGACCGTCAACATTCCATATAGAACGCGAACTTTCAAGAGATGACCTCAGAAAACACTAATCTCTAACATTTTAGCACAGGGTCACTCAGTATTAGCTATTTTAGCAATCCATTGTACAAACAATTTTTGGACACTGAAATATGCGACGTGAGCATGGAATTGCAGGAAATAAGAGCGTCTTCATTTGAAATTTCTACTGATATGCGTTTCTGTAATCGCTATTATGTGATTTAGGATGTAGTTACGGCGACGCCAAGAAAACCGTCGCCGGAAAATTCCTTTCAATTCCTCTAAGAATTTCGCCTGTAGTTTGATGTTTTAAACGTTTCTGACGCTGCAAGATCTCTCCTCCAGCATTAAATGTGAATTCAGTGATGTTTACTTTAGTCTCATTGCCGTTACTGTTAGGATAGTCTTTAAGTCCTTAGGAACGGAAGTCGTTTTAATTGTACTCTTCAAAACGTAATTAATGAAGTCTTTACTGTTTATTCAATAAAACCACGAAATTGCACGATAGCCACGAAATAGTATGAACTTTTGCTGATTGAATTTCCCAAGAACTGAATTTTTATTGAGCACTGCAAAAAGCTTTCTATCACTTCGGCTACCCTCTCAAAATAGGAAGAGCAGATGATATGCAAACTGAAATTGCCTATCAATAGTCTGAACTGGCCTGTGAGATCGATCCAGTCATAAATAGAATAACCTTCTTTATGTCATAAAACCAACGGCTGCCAGATTCTTCAGTTCCTAAATTGTGTAAAATATTCTCATGGAATGTAGAAGGAAAAAGGCAACGCCGCCATGGATAAAAAAAGTGACTGATCTGGTTCGTCAGCTTGCTCGGTGAGATGTAGATTGAGAAGAAGATGCAAATTTTGACACAGGGCCTTTTTTATTAGAAGTTACATTAAGTTATTTATATTGTCTGAGCCTCTCAGGAATACTCAGTATAAAAATTCGCGTGAAGCGATCAAGAAACAGTCTCAAGCCGAGAAGTTGTCAAGGCACCGAAACTTACTCAACAACTCATTCTATTTTCTGCATCACCACTTTTAAAGTTCTCAGTTTCAGCCTTGAGTTGTTCAGATTCTAGATAAGATTTTAAAGAATATTCGTTTATGGAAGTACATCTCAAAAGAATAATATTCAAGGAAGAAAATCAAGGAACAAGGAACAAGCATGCCACGGAAAGGAAACAAATTGATCAGTTGCAAATCATACCGCATATGACACCGTCAGATACCCGTTGAAAATAATTCGTTGCTAGCGCGACGCTGCATCATTCAGAACACGAACTATTTTTTTTGCGAGTATTTGACATTTTGTTTCTGTGTATGTCATGTTAAACTCGTGAATGTGCGGTTGGAAATCCATGTGGAATGGAAGACCAGACTCAAAACATCATGAAGTTTGAGGTAGGGACTTAGAACGCGATGCCAGAAAACTTTGCTAGAAAACTCGGAAGGGCCTCGAATGGGACTCTTGGTCAGGACAAAACACCTCGTTATACCAGCCATGCACGAACTTTTTTTTACGAAAATAATTTATTACATGCTAAATCTTTTGCGCCTTTAAAGTACTTTCTTAACTGTTTTGCAAGTTTATCATAAACTTGATAATCAAACTTTCCTTAGCCAGGCAACGTGCGGCTAGTCACGCGAAAACAAACTGTTCAATGTATTCAGAAACACACAGTACAAAAACTAAAGAACACGTTTTTACGATTTTAGTTGCCTTTATTCTTGAATGAAACAAAGAAATGTAGTTACTAGATACATCCTTCAGATGGGGTCGATTTTTCCGTAGGTTGTGGGTTTTTGTTCATCATGTACTCAGTCTCGTCACTGCTCTTGTTTAGATTTTGAGCCTTCTAGTTTCCTTGACATTATATATATTAAGCATTGAACTTTTCAGTGGCTTAACAGAAGTTCATTGGTGGCAGGAAAACCACAGGTTCTGAGTATGTATCAAATCTGGCTGAGTTTTACGAGAACACATATAAAATCAACAATTTTTGGGGGGATTTTTGTCTACATCAAGGTAATCCAGGACCCATTTTCGTGTTATATACGAATTTTATCACAAAAAATTACTTCAAGTTAAAGAACTATAGCATAAAATATTCCGTGATTGTTTTTGAAACCGCATATCCTCCCACAAGAAACCTCATTTCATATTTCTTCAAATCTTAGAGCTAAAACCATAAATTATTCAGTCCTCTCATCTCTCTGACGAGAGAACACAAATATCGCACTGACGTCGTCGCTAATTTTAAGTGTCTCCGCTAGAGTAAACTTCAAACTTCCCTTGTAAAGGCGTTTTTGGATTCATTACCGTACATTTTCTGTTAAGATCGAACGAAAATAACCCCGATTTTAAACAGAGGGGCAACTGAGTAAGGATTAACGAGCATCTTGACGGATAGTGCCGGATAAAGATGAATTTCATTAATTTATGTTAACAGGTTTTTGGGGTTCTTGAAAGTTGTTTAAACCTCGAAATCTTTTAATCCTGTTAATGTGGAATACAGTTTCGCAACGCGATTTAACCTCCATGCACGGAAATGAAAGATTCCCAAGACAAAACATAATGCCACGATATGTTTCAAGTTTAAATCATGTGTTCGTGATCAGAGCATAAACATTATGAATTATTGATACCATAATGTAAAATATAAAACGTCATAAGAATATTACTTTCAGGTAAAAATAATGAAAGGAATTGCTGTCGTATTTCTCCTACGGGAAAGAGTTTTGCTACATCGATATTACGCCATTTTCAAACTTCTGATCCTAGCTACAGCGCTAAGTAATATATCTCATCGAAGATGCAACCCTGTTTTCAGTGCCACAATATATTTAACAGTGTCATCCAGTCCGTGCGCTTCAGCATTACAGGAAGTCTTTGAGCTTTACTCGTTTTACTTTCGAACAGATTTGACGAGTTTTCCTTCAGATTCCGGCTTGCAGAATAAATAAAAGAACTGTTTTTATAATAAGAAAACTTCTCACCTGATGTAATCTCGCTTACAAAGTATTTGATCTCCTTTGATGTAAAACTTGAAGCTTAAATCAGACAGTTGAGTATTGCAATACGAACACTTCAAACACTCTTCATGCCAGAACTGGTCTAAAGCTCGCAGCAAAAACTTCCCCTCTATCTTTTTGTTACACTGCGCACAGATTTTCAGTTCCTTAGACTTTTCTTCTTCCACCTTTTCACCATCATTCTCTTTGTCTTCTGCAAGTGAGAAGGCGCTCATCAGAGCACAATTGAAATGTTTATAACGCGCGTGAGCCCACGCGTGTGTGGCTGAGAAGTTCCGCTCACGGCCGAATGAGGATTCAACAGTTCATTATATTCACAGCTGCGGCTCACTTATAATCTGTTGGCTAACAGCTCGTTTACCTGCGGCATATAATTTTGCGCCTTTCTGTTATTATGATATCGCTTTCGCTTCCTTGCTACAATTCTGCGGTTTGACTACTGCAGTGCTGTAAAGAATTGAACAATTTTAAATCTCATAAATTAAAAAGTGAAATAGGCTTGAGCTTCCGTCGTTCATCATAAAGTCTTGAATCCTCTAGAAGCGAGGGGATAAATCGCTTATTACTGAATACATCCGGACATTCTAACGCCTACTGAGAAAATTTAAAGAAAGCTGTTGAAACATTAGTTAGGCACGGGGGCGAAAGAAAAAATTATGGGGTCTGACTCAAGGTTTCAATTTACTGGCTTGTGCGGTTTAATAAACTCTGTTATTGCCAAACACTTAAGCAATGTTTATCTTTATGTCATCAGCGATTCGAATAACTAAGTCTGCAAAAGCTGTCTTTCTTTGAAAAATCTGTGTGTAAAACAAACTTCAAAAGTTTGGTTAAAAAAAGTCAAAAGTGGCAAGGAATACCTTAATTCACAGACTGAATTATTTTGCAAAACGGTCATTGTACATCATAGCCTAAAACTTGGAGTTAGTGAATAAAAAGAGGTTTATCAACCACAAAAAAACTTACCCATCACTACTATTGGTGCGCTATGTTTGGTCGGCAAAACTTTTCAGTGGCACTAGAATACCTCAGTCCAGCTGTTCGGAGAATTTTGAGACGTACACTTGCATTTAAATCGGCTTTGGATATTTCAAGGATCGAGTTTCTTCCAGCAAATTCTCTGCGTTTTAATCATCAAAGGGTCTAATTCCAGAATAGGCTCTCTGAGCGTACTAAGAACTCGCGATAATATTTCTTATGAATCAATCACTGCAAGCTGGATAGAACTATACCTGCGAAAGCCAAAGACAATTTCACAATTCGTAAAAAACACATCAGCGTTGCCTAAATAGATTTTGTATCATTCGATTTTTATCTCTCAGGAAGCGATTTTTTTAAGTTCATGGGAACTTGAGAATTTTTCTTAACCTTAAGAAATATAATCTAACTGTTGCAGAGGGGGTACTTTCCGGTAATGAGCTGCAACTTGTCAGTATACTGCAGAATTATGTATTTTTTTAAGGTAATAAAAGCCGATTTCATCGACAACAGGACATAGACCTTTAAGAGATAATTTAAAAACTATACAGTTGTTTCTTTTTGTTTCAAAACTTAATGTTTTGGATGTGAATTTAACGTTTTCTTACCAGCTAATTCCCATCACTCATTTCCTTTATTTTTATAGACGCAGTTTTAAAAAATATTATCTACAATTCAGGAATGGTATGAGGGTATAGCGACGATCGACCTGTTCTTTTGATCCACCCAAGTAAAGAATAACCCTAAAAATTTTTACCTCAAAAATATTTTCACTATTCGGCTGAAATTTAAAGTCTTACAGACACTATAAGATATGCATCATGTTAGCCATTTTTTTTTTCTTTGATGCGGGAGATGTAATCGTGAAAAATCAAACGTGGTTGAAAAGGAAATCCGCGTACCAACGGAGCGGAAACAATTGTTGACTTTTCAGATTGTTTTGCTGACAAGAACGTGATCAACTATCTGTTTATTACATATAACCTGTCTTGTAAAGCCGCGAGAGAATTTCAAGGAATTTTAACCGAAGGAGGAAATAATAACATATAGATGTCGCAAATTTTCCCTCGGGAATATCACGTGTGGAGATTAGGATCAAAATATTAAATTGCTACTTCAATTCTAATTCCCAAAGAAGTGAATTTTTTTTTTATGAGTTAAATTTATGAAAACAACTCCAATTTCATTTCCGTTGCAATTACAAGTCTTTTTAATGGTCTCTACGGCTCTCTACAGTCGTCCATGCGAAGTCTATTCTCATTTCAAGCTAATTTTGTTGAGATAAACCTTTCCATAACTTCTGCATCGTTTTCGTGACTGCTTTCAAGAGATATTTCAGTGTACTTTCAACACTCTCTCGATCTATGTCGATGAAAGAGGCGCTCTTTTGGAGCGAGTCAGGCGAGTAAGTGTTTTTCTAACCTCACCATAGTAACAGGTTTGACAGCTACGTTAGGACGCGTCCCAGGTGCAAAAGTTCACTTTCTTCTCCTTCTCTCTGATAAAAATCTACTTTTAACGCATTTGGCTGTCAGAAATAAACCAACTGTCACGAGAACTGTCTTGAGGTTTTGTGGTAATGCAAATAGTAGGCATTTTTTAAACTGAGTTTCGGATTTAAGCGCAATCGAAACTAAGCATTTTGTTACCGTCACCTCAAGGTACATGTAAAATTTAAAGCGGGGGAGCATTTAGGATGGACAAACGAACACCACGTGCTTCAAAAAGGAATAGGTAAATATGTAAACAAATAAGAATGATGGAGAAACACACAAACACAAAAGATCAGTTTTATTTAAAAGCTCGCAATGATTTAGAGTGCAAGAGAGTGTGTCAGAGGGTCAGCGATGAACGACGAGGCTTAAAAAACATCGCTACCAAAAGCTAATTCTTCCGTTGATGTAATCACCTTCTTCTTGTTACCATAAGGCTTGGCATTTCTGTTCAGACACTGCAATGTGCTAGTTCTTTTCTTGCGCTAAATAATTAAGCTATCCAGCCCTGCTAAACAAAATGACCTGTGGAAGCGACGCAAAACTAGAGCAGAATGGAAGACGTTGTCATCCTAAACTATACCCTAAACAAAAAGCTGCGTAGCAATTCCTTACACACTAGCTAAGTCTATTGATTGATCAAAAAATTCTTTTAGAACTTTAGAAGAAAGCTTTGCAGGATAAAGCATATCTTGTGAGAATTCAAATCCCAAATTCCTCCGCTGTGTCGGTGGAGATGTAAATAAATTGATCGTCTTTGAAAATCGGAATTCTTAAACCTGCGGTTCCAACATTATCTTCCGCACAATAAACTCTCCCCAATATAAAGGTAAAATCCTTCTTAAGTTGATTTTACCTGTAACAAAAAGTAGAATTGGCTTTCATAAGTGCGTTTGGATCGATTCTTCCTTCGCTAATGGGTGCGCGTAGAGATCCTTCATCTTCATTCGATATATCAGTGATTAATGCTTCTTTTTTTTTAATTCACTCTGAAATCATTTTCAAATACTATTTGATAAATCTGCTTAGCTACGGTCTCGCGGGCAATATCCCCGCACATGACTAAACTCTCATAAAAAATAACTTTCATGTTTTTCAAATACTTTAACTTTTGTAGGGCCTCCACAGGAGTCGATTTTAAGATGTTCCAAAACCACCTGATGGTAACCCAAATATTTGGCACAAATACGCCCCCAAGAAGACTTCATTAGCACAATTAAGCAAACGCCTGCGTCAGGTAAATTTTATGATAGGCTTGGGATCCATCTAATTGTAAAAGAAAGGGATAATTTTAGCTCCTAATTCACAACATCTATTTTTGCTCGGGTAATTTACTTAGTGACTATGACTTCCTGCGTAGCTCAGGGATGTCTCGAGTAAATATAAAGACTTTGTTAATTAACTTAAAATAAAATGAATATTGCTTTGCCTCCTTTAAAACTTCTCAGCTTTCCTTCATATCTTTACAATTTGAGACAATTGAAAGGCATTTAAGACTGTGAAAAGGATTTTTTCATAAGCGGGACATTTAAAGCCTGTTTCAAAAGGGAGTGGAAAAGACTTGGACTTCCATACAGTCTTCTACAGAAATAGATAAAAATAAAATTATTTTTAACAAGGCAATAACGAAGCATCGGAAAGTTAAGCCGGAAACTGGATCTTCGTATCTTTACTAAGTCTTGTTTGGATAAGAAGAAGCCAAGAAGGCTTGATTCAAGGAAATGCTCGCTCTAATTTCTATTCAAGACTTAGGAAAGCTTAAAGTAGTTATGGCTTCATCATTCCAGTTAAAAAGACTTGAGGGCCTAAAATGAGAGAATTGATGCACAGCGTGTGGGAATTTATTCTTTGAGATCGTTTCGACAGAAGCAATGCTGAGGTCAAACTTGCCAAAACTAAAATCAATTTTGCATTAAGTTAAGTCCAATCGACGCTGACATGCTGTGCACTGATGTATAGGATATCTTGGTAGCAGACTGAACTAATAATAACGCTCTTGATATGAATTTATGCACTGAAGAGGCTTTCAGCAAAACTGAAAGGCGTAATCTCTAGGATACGTTACAAATGAAGATCTGGAATTCATTAAAGAAGAGCGTCTATCTTTAATTTGGACGGACACAAAAGAACACATTTACCTTTATCTAGTCAGAATCTTTTTGTTGATTATTAAACCTATATGAAAGATGGAATCACAGTTCTCTCAACGTCGGCACTCGTGAACTATGCTGATAATCAAACATTCTCTCGAGGAAAGAAAACCCACTCGTTATTGCATAGTGAACAATTTTTGGGACGAAATAAGTGGCTACGTGCATAATACAATAAAATGCCAATGTCTATTTAAAAAATAAACGATATTGAGTATATTGAGGTATAAAAGTACGCTGAAAGTTTGAAAAGCACGAGAGAAACGGAAGAGATGCTGAAGGCGCGGCCGAGAGCAACCTGCTTCTGCTCCCCACATATTCAAACTACATTGATGCGCACAGCTAAAGCCATGAACCATTTGAGTTATAGCATCGCAGTCAAATTCTGTGCAAGAAAAAAAAATAACTGTTTTTCAGCATTTTTGTCAGGCTCACTTGATAATCGCTTGCTACCCGATAAACTATGAATAACAGATAGGCAAAGATGACCAAGAATTATTTCGAGACCAAAGCTTTTTTCAGAGAACTGCTAAGGGACCCAAAGTTGTTGTTTAGAAGCGAAGTACATATGAATTTCTTTCGCGTACAAGACCTGCGTAGCAGAGTCACTATGCTTGAATCGTTGTTTACTAGACTTCACGACCAGAAAACTGGGTCGTACTGTATTGAAAATTTTAAGATTTTGACATGAAATCTTCCATTGGAAAATACTTTAAGGAAATATCGACACTTTAAAAGATATTTACCGTTCCAAAGACGAGTTCAATCTTTCAAAAGCCTCACTTGAAGTCGGCAAGTTCAGTTTTCATTTTCCAGCCATTACGCACTATGCGTTTGGAAATCGAAAAACCTTTTAACTCCAAAGCTAATTTCGTCGCTATCAAGAGCTAACCGTCCATTGTTTTCCGAATCGCTTCTTATTTAGCATATTCACTTTCATTTTGAGCTCCATAGGGTCTATCTCAATCGATATGGGGCGGAAACGCATCTTCAAAGTCTCGAGACTCGCGACTAAACTGTAAGGGAACTTTGCCGAAACGTGCGAGTACCCACGTCATCATATTGACGCAGGTCTTGCCCCTCTAACGATTTTGACCATGATAGCTTAATAATTAGACGGGCCAAACGCGCGCGCTATTTTATAATTCCTGCTAATATCTATTCAGGTTGGAAGTTTGCCAAAAACGTTTCTTTACGCACGAGATAATCTTTTGTTTTCCATATGTTCAGTCGTTTATGTACGAAATAAAAAGACTTTCTAACCCTACTGGAATCTTTTGAAAATGCATTTATTTGGAAAAGTAATTCGTTTAATTTGCCATATAAAAAGCGATCAAGCATTAAATTGTGGTTTTAACTCATAGAGATATCGAAACTACATGGAGTTTCAACCCCCTACTAGGTCTGTCTGAGAGTTTATTCAAGTTTCTCTCGTTTTGTGGTATAAGATCTCGAAAACTGTGAACTAATTGAAACGGAAGAAAACTAATTTCCTTAACATTACGTATTTTGACTGGTTTCAGATCTAAAGACGAATTAAAAAGCGAGTTAATATGCAACAGCTGCTATTTGGAGTTAACGTAATTTATTATACCGTCCGTGAAGGGTGATTCACAAAATTCACACCACCCATTCTTGGCAAACTCTTATTCGTTGCTCTAAAGCACCCCACTAATCTAAATACACATATAAACCAAAACAAGGAAAGATGTTCCCGTAATTTGGGTTTGAGTAAGCCGAAGAGTGGAATGAAAACATTTTACATCGTTGCAAAAATACCAACCTACCAGCGATAAGAAGGTAAAAATTCAAATATAAAAAACGTTTCTTTTTTAAATCTGAAGTAACTTAAAGGAAGTTGAACAGATTGTCTTCGAGTTGCCGAATTCCCAACCTTCCAGGAACACAAATTTTCACAGTTCATTTTTTCTTTTTTGAGAGGAAGCTGAATGATTTGGATACTTAAAAAAACAAACGATAAAACCTTTAAAATCGTTAAAAGAGCCTATTGACATATCTAAAATTTATTACATATCTTCGAAAAAGAGTGGACTATACTTTCTTTACAGAAAAAAAGCGGCAAGTCAATAGATCTGTTGAAAACAGTGTGTTGTTCGTAATATTTCAATACAAAGGTGGTCAACATATTTCAGTTTTTCCCACCCCATCTTTGCGTATATTTTGTTGAAATTTAAGAGAAAATGTTGATTTATAGATATTTCAGAGCATGAGTGATCCAATTTCTTTTGGTCACTCAAACCAGTACATTGAAAACGTAGGAAGTTACTTAAAACCAGGGAATTAAAGCCAACTGGTAGCATATTTGAATAATTTCGTCACCCACTGCATGATGAAAATACATCTGCCTTTTATCTTAAAGCACAAATGCACCTGGCGTTCTTTTCTTTTTTTTTCCTGAATGAATAATGTTGTGCTTCTGGTACAAAACTTGTGCGATACGACTTACTTTGCTTATCTATGTGATATTATGAAAATGTTTTGGCTTTGCGAACAGAATCTCGAACATTTTATTGAATCAACATCAAATATCTTGTTAAGCGATATTAAGAACGATGTAGAATAGAAAGAAACACTGAACAGTTCATAACAATTCGCCCAGTCTCCTCTCGGAGTCGACACAAAAGGTTTCAAATTCGTTTGCAATTTAGAATGGACAATATCGGAAATTTAGAATGAAAAATATCGGAGCTCGCACGACGAATTATTGCATGACATGTTGGGCTGATTTTATTCATGATCAGCCCTCGGCCGGATGCCCAAGTTGTGTATTGAGTTGTAAAATACCGCCTGCTTAAAATCCACAGAAAACAATATTACTAGAATCACTTTTTTTTAGGCAAGTTGCACACCTTTATTTATCATACGTCACCTGTGTGGCATCCTGAATTAATTCCAGATATTTTGAAACGTCATGGCAATAAAAGGAGAAAGTTGATAGCAGCAAAAACAGAGAATTAACATGAATAGAAAGTTTAGATTAGATGGGATTGCCTTGGTATATCAACACTAATGGCTACCACCAACGACAGACGAAAAGGATTGTAAGACAATGCTCTACTGCCACACCGACACAAAGACATGCAGGCAAAGACGCATGCATTAGCAACAACAGCAGTGCGCTTAGACCTCAATGTCAATTCCGAGAGGACCAAGGACATTAAGATGGATGTCAAAGAAATTTCCCCTTGTTTTTGCCCTGACATAATCTCCAACAATGAGCTGCACAGAAGAACCAGCAGTTCTAGAAAGGAAGATGGAGATGGATCGCAGGCCGCTTGCTGCGAATGCCACCAGCAGCCCCGCCCACAATCGCCCAACAATGGACTCCCGACAGCCGACGAAAGAGAGGCTACTCCAAGGAAACCTGGAGGAGAACCATAGAAAAGAAAATAAGGGATGAAGGTTAGACAAGAAAACAGCTTTACCAACTGGCAACCGAGAAAAATCATATGGCGTTCTTTGATCGAGGCTTACGTGCATAGACGCGCGAAGAGGACGAACTAACTAATTAACCACTAGATGAATTCGGTTCTCCACTATGTTAAAATTTTTCCACTTTTTTTTATCACGCCAACACTCTGTGAGGTGCACAGGACAATGCCGTCATCGGGTGAAACTGACAACTGGTGCAAAATACGGATAATCTTGCATCGATTCTATCTCGCAACTTCAAAAAGCGCCGGCTTGGTTAACCGAAGGACTTTACCTTTTGTTCTTCATGTTTACAAATATTTGCTTAGGGTTTAGGGTTATGGTTATTAACATCACAGCCGATCTAAACTATCAGTTGAAATCTATTGATTGATAAAGATTTTACAACCACAAAACAAAAGGGACTCAAAAAATACATAAAGGTATACTGCAAATAGTATCTGCCTAGAAAATTTGGTTTTGATTTAATGAAAATCTAATTGCATTTTGACTGTTATGCAATTTGATTTTTGATCACATCAGCAACTATGTTGCACACTTTATCCATTCTTTTTTGCATTTTAAAAGTCAATTTGACATTCATGAATTTAAATTTTAAGGAAGGTTCTACTTGGTTTATTACTGAAACTATTAACTCTTTAACCTGTAAGAGTGATTGGCATATAACTTCTCCTACATTATCACCTCCACATCACACATTAAAGAAGGGAATTGATCATCAACTAGAAGGCGCTTGATCGTTAAAAAAATTCTCTTTGTCAGCACTTTTGGAAATTTATGGGGATCATTATGGAGTATATAAATACTGATGGTCAGGTTTAAAGGGTCAGTGAAGTCAGGTTGTGTGTTTATCAGCATGGCTAGAATCTGATGAAGCATAAAGAATCGTGGTTATCATTCAAGAGTTATTTCAGGAACAGACCTCACTTCTATCAATTACCTGCTTAATAACCCACGCAGAAAGTTGGAAGAGCAAGAGAAGAGTTTGTGATTCACGACCCGGAGGCGAGTGATTTACAGACTTTTCTCCTGTTCCCCCAACATCCCAGGGGGGTTATTACGCAGGTAAACTTATAGTAAGTGCATTCTAGAACTTTTTTAAAATAAACTTCAATTTTCAATGGTTTTACAGTCGAAAATGGTTTTTTCTTCCATCCTTCAGATTCACACTGTTCGAGATCCTAACATTCTTTGTCAGGTGATTTTCTTTTCTGGTTTTCTAATGAAGAAAAAAGAATGAAGCAAAGAATCGATAGGCTCGTTAATAGGAGGAAAATAATCCGCAGCTTACATAAAACCCTCGTCTTGTATAAGCCGTGGCTTATAAAAATGGGAATGAACCGATGAGTTCACGTCTTATGTAAGTTGCCGCTTGTACATGCCGTGGATAATTTTCCTACATAAATATCTCCAATGATTATCTTCTATCATTCGATCGCTGTTTCATTATCTCGCGCCGTATCTTATCAATAGACTATTTATCATCAGTACAGCTGATAAACACTTCATATCTGATTCGCCAAGTAAATGTGCCAAGTAATAGTTATGTCTAAACAAGACGGTCCTACCGTTTGCGCAGATATTAGTTTGTTGAATCTATTTGACGATAACTTTTAAAATCTTACAATTAAACTCAGAACATTTTTTTCAATATCTGATAGATAGACATCTCATAGTTTTTTTAACATCAGTCGACAAGATACTTGACAATATGTGGTAAGATATCTCATAATTTTTTCAGCATCAACCTAAAAGGTATTTGGGAGATGGTTATACTGAGCTACATGTATAATGAAATTGTACAGAAATGATTTAAGCACTGAATCAGCGATTTTTTACAGAGGCAGTAATTTTATTGGCGCCGTATGAACTTTGAGCGCTTATTAATGATAATGTCCTTGAGTCCGACAATAAAATTCTCTTCTGAAATGTTATCATTTGGAGGGAGGAGTTTTTTAGAGATTTTTGTGGTGGAAGGAAAAAATGTAAGATCCCTTGAACCATCTACCGCAAAACATATGGTTAAAGAGAGGACAAATAGAACTGATTGAAAGATTTCGAAATTTCTGACTATATTCCGATCGGACTCAACAATCGATGTTTTATACTCCTATTGTAAACAACCTGAGTTGTACAAAATGAACGATGCCGGTGAGAACTCTTCAATCTACAATATCTAAGAATCTTTGGCAGTTCACTACCTTTTTCTTTACTGAAGTGAAAAAACGGTTATTATGATTTGAGGGTTGTATCCACATTTTTATGTAAAGATATGCATCTGACTAATAACAAATTGTACTGAACGGTTTTCCGAAAGCTGAGGTCTACAATAGTATGTAAGTAACAAGAGACTGAATGACGTCGACGGATGCATATTTTAGCGATGATAATGGTCAGTCTTGTGTCACATAGCGACAGCAGGCAGCGTTTATCTTCTTGTTCTTTTGGAGGAATTTTTTTTGATAAATCATGCCGAAAACGAACTTCCAACCATTCAGGAGTGGGTTGCTGTGAAAGTACGTCAAGTAACAGCGTAAATATTGTAATATTCTTCTCTCTCGGCAAGTCTCCAAATTACCGCTCTCCAATAGAGTCTGTCTATGCAATGGTTACAACAATTAAACGAAGACAAACCCGTGAAAGTACTAGAAAGCTTTTTCATTTATCACTCTATTACGTTGTCGTTAAAGAACTCCTACAAAGCAAGTAAATTAATCATAGATTAGTTTTTAACGCGGTTTGCCGGAGACAAACAACTTTTATCTTAATTGTGTCAAAAGGAAGCATTGATAGCCCTTGTAACAATACGGAAAGAAATAATAAGCAATTATTGGGTAGCTCTTTATCGCAAAGAGCTTATTAAACGCTCCATATGTACTTAAGATCACAATATATCGTCAAAAATTCGTGGGCGACCTCACAGACGCCTCTAATAGATTTTATTGTATCTGTTCTCAAACAAACCACACTCATTGCAATTAGAACGTGGCCGAGACGAGACGATCCGAAAATCAGAGCAAAACCAAGGTTTGTGTCCTACAGAAACAATTTTTTGGTTGGGTCAGCGTCGAAAAAATATTTGAGACCTATAGCTACACATTTAGATCTTACAGTTACGTAATTTGGATTTTCTACTATTCTTTAAAACTGACTTGAATTCAGTTTATGAAAATTTCGAGAACGTCTCAAAACGTAAGAAATTCTTTCCACGTCTTTTCTCACAAAACACAAGATTTTCTCGTTTACCTTCTATTTTTTCATTTTTTTCCAAAACATAAGGCGAAAAATGCGATTACAAGGCAAAAACGAAGGGCGGTTACTGCTCCTCAGAACTGGTAGAAAAATAGAAAGTTCTGTTATTTATTGGAATTTTCCAGACCAATCAGTTAATCTAGATATGATCTTCAAAGTTATTCATTTCTAAAGAATAGCTTTGAGCTGCGTCGGGTGGCAAGAGATATAATTCGTTGACGATAGAATAAAAATTGTTCAAGGGGAATGAATTGCCGCCTTTATCAAATTCGAACCTATACCCTTCGTTGAGAGCGAAGGGAGCATCCTCTGGTAATCTTGAATTGTCTTTTCGATTTTGCTCGAATTATTTCAAAATTATGGGAAACTCTCCCAAAAAGGCCTTATAATTCTTGATTGATTGAATTGCCCGTCATTTAGGATAAAAAATTACGGAAAGTAGTTCAAGGAAACCAAAGAAGTTCTTAGACAGCTCACTAAACTTTCTTCCCCTGTTGAAATGCGTATGCATCTCAGAATAGCTTCTTTCAATTTTTTGTTGAAAAGACCTCAATCAGCTGATCAGTTGAGCCTAACGATACTCTTCAAGGAAAAAATTTTATATTGAAAAAAATTCACTTTCGTCATTATCGTCGTTTTTCTATTCAAACATTGGAATAAATGCTCTCTATTAGCGATTCTTAAGTTTTTTTTTTCAGCAATTTTTGCGTGGTTACCGATTGGAGAAACAGATGGTTTGGTGTTATGAAAACATTATAGATCTGATGTTTTCCGAACCTCGAAGCTCGAAAAGGGAAAATTAATAATTTATGGAACGAGGAAAAAAAACTAAAAGGTAGTTTCTTAACGCATTGGGTGGAAATGTTTTAGCCGCACGTTTCAGTTCCATACTCCACTTTTTTTCGATGTATTTTACAAAAGCTACACTTAACTCGCGAATAACAAGCTTTTGTTTCCAAAGGCAAAACGTAAAGCTACAATCAGATTTGAGTGGGTAATAAAGAAATGAAATTCGAAAAACCGTAAGCGTTTATTTTCGATTACTTATCGGTTACAATTGAATTTAAGGATAGTTTTTTTTGGATTTTGTGGATCGTCTTAGAGAGTATTTTATAATATAAAAGAGTTCAGTGCTGCGGATCAACTTACTGTTTCTCTTTCCAATGTCAACAAGACAACACATCAGTAAGAGCTGATACGGAATAAGCCGGCGAAAAGTCATGGAACATAAAAAGATACTCGATAAAAGAAAGTAGTCACAGATTTAAGACGAGGTTCTGTCCACACAAGAGTCTACCTTTCTTTGGAATTGCTTCTTTCTTTTCTTAGTTTTCCCAACTCTCCACACTAATCTGGCCTTCTGATGTCCAAACGAGAAGAAATTTGATGAGGAACCAGTCATTATTTATTTCCTGGGGATAGTGGGTGGGGTTGGGGGGGAGCCATATACTTCTCAGGGGAATGGAGGGGAGATCAGTCGTCATTTAACAGAATATAGCTGGGGGACTAAAGAGATTGAGTGTTTTGCTCTTAACTCATTCTTCCCCCTTTAGGAACCTGGCCACATAGGCTGAGGTATTCTGATAGAGTTAATCATTCTTATTGCAATGGAGTGTAGATCACATGTATTTAAAGCTAAAATTTGGTTTTTAAGTATTTGCTCCTACCCTTATCCAGTTGAAAGCATTATATAATTTTTTCGGTTAATCGTTCGCTCTGAGTTTAACGATATTTCTCTGTCAGCTTTTCATTTCCCCGTATTCTTACGTCTTTCTCATACCTGGCTTTTCTTTTTTCTAGCAGGTTAAGATGTGACTTTTATTACAAAATTCATGACTATTAAAAGTATCTCGATTATTTATCGCCCACTGATTGTATTTCCAGATGGATAAACAGCTACTCTGGCTTTGTATCCTGGCCTGCCTTCTGTTCCAGGCCTCTTCCATACCCGTCTCGGAGAGCGAAGTTACTCGGGAGCGACGTTCGCCATGTTCATCAGGAGGCTGCAGTTTTCTGAAGAAAGTGAAGTTTTCGAGGCGTAAAAGACCAGGAAGACCAGGAAGAAGACGACCTAATCGCTTCAGGGGTTCCAGAGAGTAAGTCACGTTGACGAAACTTGAAAAAAAAAAATAGCGCTACTTCAGAATCAAAAACCCTTCGGGAGTCTGTCATCACCTTTATACCATTTACCATATACTATGAGGTTCTGGTTGACATTATTTCTGTTCGCTCAACCCTTTAACTCCTGGAAGAGATTAACTTGTAAATGTTTTGCTTTTAATTCATACATTATCCAGCAACCTGGTAATGAAAATATTCAAAATTATAAGTCTCTTAGAGAGTTTCAAGGGGAGAATTTAGAAAATTGACTGCCAATAAGGAGGTGTCGTTAGAATTTTACAGAGCCTTAAGGGGGATTAAGTCAATTGTATTGTTTCACAACAAATCATCGACGACGTCAAAATATAATAGAGCAAAAAAATGGCGCACAAGGTACAGCCGAGTGAGTTACTGATGCTCTTACCACAATTTCTGTACAGACCCACTGCACTTAAGAATCAATCGGTTTTATATGATAAAAAAAAATAAATGTTGCTAACAACGACGTCATCTATGTATCTGTTATACAATAGATCATATGTTATAACCAATCAAAATACGCACCTTATTATGTAAACTGTGATAGATCCTAGGCAACGACCAATCACAGCGCGTGTACTACTTGTTTAACAGTAAAGTGACGTGTTTTCGTCTGTCCTTTCATCAGGTGGGGATTGCCAGACGATGACTTGACTGATATCATTGGATATAACGACCAGCAGAAATCCATCGATAATTAATTTAGCTTAACAGTTTCAGAATATTCCACTCTCATCTGATAGCACTGTAGAATAGATCTCTGTGTACTAATATCATATTATTCTGTAGCCTAATTTCGCACTGTAAAGCATGAGTTGTTCACTTCTTTTTAAACATAGAAGTCTTCGTTTTATTAGAAGCTGAATAAAAGTTGTATCCTTAATCAAGCTGCTTTGCAATGTTACTTTTAACTGAGAGTAATACTTTGAATTTGGTCCATATGAGTTAGGTTTGAATTGGTTATAAAAAGACTGATAATTGAAAATGGTTCAGTCTTATTTTTAGTACGAAATGAATATATATTTGGTTTTTGGATGGTTTCAGATTGGAGAATACATTTGTGCTCAGATATATCTAAACAAGCCGACTGTAGTTAATTCGTTTTTAAAACTATTTCGACTAATTTACATTGTTTCTTAATAATTTTAAAGTCTTCGATCTGTTGAAAACAAATGTAAATATATCTCAAAGTTTTAGAGCTCGATACAGCACGAAAAATTTATTGCATCGCTGAGATCCTTGTGTTTGTGTGAAAAATCAACATTGACCTTGGCATTAGTTAGTATTGTTCTAGAAAGCCTACTCGAAAAGGTTTTTAATCATGCTGCCTCAAAGGATCCAGTTTGAAATTTGTAATGAACGGAAGCTATCATCAATCAATGATTGAAATTCCCCCCAAAAAACGGTTTAGCTCGCTTTGCCCCGACGCTTTGCCGCATCAGCCTTTCAGCAAAAACTCCAATTACAGTCCGAAATGTCTTCCAACTTTCCTTGATTTTCGCGTGCTCTCCTCTTGTGGGCAATTTGTAATTTAGTCAACACTTGCGTGTAACTTTTCCCTGTTATTAGTTAAAGATCCGGTTTTGACGTGGTGTTGGCAAAATGGGTGGTTGTTGAAATAAGCCAAGTGAACGAGTCCCTTATAAAAAGTTTGGCTTTGAATTTCTGTGGGAAAAGGGAGTAGAGAAAGTGGAGTAAAAAGGGAATCTTTTGAAACAATAAAGATCCTTCCCTAAACTGGCGACTAAACTTGAAAACTTACTTTCGTGGCAAAATAATTTCATTATTGAAAGATTACATCCTGAAAATTCAACAAAGGTGACACTCATATTATCAGAGGGATGTCGATCTGAAATTGTTTTTTCCTTCATAGAGATTTGTATGACTTGGGGCATGAATGATATTTAACGGTACGTGACATGCTATATTTCCTTAAA
Source organism: Pocillopora verrucosa (assembly GCF_036669915.1). Lineage (NCBI taxonomy): Eukaryota > Metazoa > Cnidaria > Anthozoa > Scleractinia > Pocilloporidae > Pocillopora > Pocillopora verrucosa. The sequence goes on from NC_089325.1 coordinate 16,972,583, forward strand.
ATTCGAAGTTAAATGAAGCTCTGAAAGATTGCGAAATCTATTTCTGACTGTGAACTCGATTACAAGAAAGCACTGGTTTAGTTCTTGAAAATTAATTAATTAATTTTCCTTATCGGCATTATCAAACGCTGGTGAACTACAGACTGTTAAAATATCTGAAGCCAGCACCAAATAATAATCATTTTTTATCATGTTTTCAAATTAATTGTATTAGATCCCAAGAGAGACTGAAAAATAACCGTCAGACGGTAATATAGTCAATATGCCTCGAGCTCTGAAAAAAATGGACCTAAACGAGTTGGTTCCTCCAAACATTTTTCTATTCAGATTCTCTTAAAAATGCTGTAACTTTCATTGGGGGAAAAAAGACGATTATTTTTAATACGAAGATACGCGAGAAAAACTGAAAGAAGGGAGACTCACACTCATATATATTCAATATTTTGATCAAAGTCTTAAGTCTGTCTTCATGTTTTAAAAGCTTTTCATTGAATTTTCACCTCTAAATATAAAAATGTTCTTGTGTCAGTCCTTTTGATAATATTAACATCACACCTATGCCTGATATCCCCCCCCCGCCTCATTTGCTATGAATTCATGGAATATTCTCTACATTTGTCTTCCGCATCGAAACTGAGGAAGTGGTCCATTGAAAATTTATTTCGCATAGTTAATGGTGTTATTTCCAAACTTTGTAATTTCCTGAAGCTAAACGTTCACGCCTAGAGTGTTTAAATCGAATTGAAGCGGGGCGGTGCACAGAAAAACCATTCTCTCCTCCCACGGCAGGTGAAAACTACACTCAAGAAATTAACCTGTTTACTGATATTCAATAATAAAGATGTTTCTGGAATTTTTAGTAACAATTTTTATCCTTAAAAGGTTTCAAGATCTAACCTACATTAAGACGAATATACACAAAAACATGTCTGTACTTAGCTATTTTGTTTCGCATTCAGATCACGTCGTAGCGTAAAGATATTCCCACTCCATTTTTTTTTTCTGTTCTTTGGTGTATGCATGTGAATCGTGTCCTGTTTCGTTTTAAATTATGTAGTATATTTTTCATTCTATGTGGCTTGAGGCGAAGATAATTTTAATTAAGCAAAGAAAACTTTACCGTTGGAAGCCATGAAATAATTATGATGTTAGCATCATTTTGCTAGGAACAAAAACACAACTGAACGCATAAATATTTGAATAATGGACATGTTTGTGACGCCGAGATCTCGAAATACAGCCGTGTTTGTCGAATTATCTGAAGTAACTGATTAAATCTATTTTAAGAAACTATGTTCTATATGTGTATATCTCTTTGAAATAGAGAATTGTCAGACAGAGCGATATTTTTATTGTTGATACACAGAGAAAATATCCATTTGTTTATCATTTTATCATGCCTTCTTAAAAAAGGGCGTCATCATTGCCGATGCTTCCAACTAAGATATGATCTTTTCTCAATATTTGTCAGGGAGGATAAAAACCTATATTTTGATACAGTCAGTAAATACCTGTCTGAGGAAGCTGATAAGTCTGATCTTATTATTAAGATAATTATGATTGTAGGATAAAGAATACAACGTATATTTTTATATCATTTTTTTTCTTTCATCCGGTTCTCAATGTCATAGTTTTCTATTTAGAGCAGTAAAGAAGTACGCGGCTATTATACTCAGACAGATCTTTTTGTCTTTTTTTCTCAAGACACAAAAACCCTTGATCAAAATTTACCTTGGTTAAACCTGTAAGTATGACGGTCAGAACCCGAATTTAATGGAGTTTTTTCGGACATATTCTCTAAATCAGATTGTTTAGCTGCAGATTGTAAAGCATATGATGCTATTAGATTCACGAATCCTTGTGGTCTCCTAAAATATTAGTGAATTTCAGCAAGAGGTTGGCGTCAAAGCTAAAAATGACCTAAGATTTTATTTACTCCTCCTGTTATCCTGGAGCGGCTCTTTAGGAAATGGAAAAAATCAATTCCTTGTGACGGCGATTGCAAATATTTTCTACCTAACGCAAAACTATCCGAAAGGAGAACGCTTTCAGCCGTTTTCTATTAGCATGATTAACCTCTCTATTAAAAGCTTAAACCATCAATTAGTTGTAATCTATGAATTTAGAGAGACCTTGACATATCAGTGCTGTTAAAAACGGGCTCTAATAATTGAACTGCGTGCGTTATTTTGGTCAACAATATCCATATCGTTTCATTTCCTGATAGCTGCTATTGTATCTGTATAAGTTTAGCCTCAGGCTACGCAGGAACTAACTCACGTTTTGTTCCTTACGTTAAGTGAGCGGCACCATTATAAGGAAACTAATAATTGCTGCCGATAACATAGTTTTCAAGGATCACCTTTAAAGATATTCCATTAAGTTAACTAGCACCCCGTATTGAGCAAGTAATTAAATTTTATGAGCCAATGAAAGCCCATCGGTGATTCGATTGATTTTATTGAAGGAAGTCCACCAGGTAAGGAGGCGACTGTTTTCTATTTTGTGTGGTCTGCAAAACCAATCTTCTGATGAAAGGTTCTTCAATGAAAAAGCGATGCTCATTTCCGCTTCAGTAATCTATGCGGAAAGATTAGCTTAAAACCGGCTTGTATGTACCATTTTTTATTACTTTGTTTCACACAAGGCGTTTAAAGGCTTCTCCTTGGATCTCAAATTAACGTACGTATGAGGGCTGACTTATTTACACACGTTTTATTTAGCTTGACATATACACTGACTTAAACTTGCATTTTATATGGTTTGTGTGTGATTTCCGAGTGTAATAACTTAATCTTCGTTTGATATTTGTGGGATGTGAAGTTAGGGTGATTCGTTTCTCTCTTTTGCTTAATTTACCGATTGACGTTAAAATTGTTCATATTCCATTTTATCTTACAGTACTTCTTATCACACTTTTTGAGCTCAAAAAGAATCGAAAATACTTTAAAAGATTTTTGTTATCAACGGCAGGTGATAATGAGCTAAATCCTTATAAAACGGAAAATTTTCGACCAATTTGGAAAATGGTCTTCGCCGGTTTATTGACTGCGGGTCTTTTTCCGTTCTTACTTACAACATGAATCACGAATTTTAAGTTCTTGGTGTAATAATCGTTTCTCTTACCTTGGATCAATAAAGCAGGCCTGTTAGTTCAAAAGAATAAATATAGAGTACTTCACCGCTGGAAAGGTTGCTGGGCTATTGGAGTGACTCCACAGGAGTTTAGATAGCTCACTCTGCTTCTATATTTACACATCTTACTGATTTTGAATCAGACGTTTAAGAAATTTGCTGACTGAGTTAGTAAAAAATGCCTAAAGCTAAATAGATTAGGCTTTCTTTTATCGTTCTTCTATCACTTCTATCAGTTTGGAAAGAAAGAGTTTAATGTGAACCGAGCTAATTTGATGATCCCTCCAAGAAATGCTTTCAAATAAAAGAGTGGTTGAACGGGCTGGCATTGAAGTTCAAATCAGCCTTTGTCTTGGGGCAATTTGAACAAAACCGGCTATACGCGCTGACTGCTGTTAATACATTAGACTATAGCATGATAGAAACAACAAGGATTACACCTTGATACGATTAAATTTCCTAGCAGAAGCCCTTTGAATCACACAAATTAAAGAATGTGGGCTGGTTTCCTGGGTACTCTAAAAGTTCGATAAAATGTGTTAAAATCGTAAGAAAGCGCTTCATGCGGTTTGTGAGTGCTAGGATTAGTTTAGTAAGGTTAGGCAATTGTTTACAAAATGGCGGGATACTTTTTTCGTGCAGTCCGCTTCCCAGGACTCAAATCATGTGAAAGGTACGATCAGAGAATAAATTTGATCGAATTCGAGTAATTTGTCATTGAAAAAGTTTGATGGCTCAATTGAAGCGCGTTAATTTCTTTCTTTATTTTATTTTCCAAAATCTGCCATAAAAACGTGTGTTTTGTTTTCTCAGGCTTTCTTAGAATACTTAGATATCTCTGCAGCAGTCGTGGGAAAATGTCAGATGCATTGTCAGAAAGTTTTTTTGATACCTCTCTGACAACTGATTTACTGCGTATTCCAGTTGTGACAAGTCTACTCTTTTTTATATACATTTGCCTAGTGCGTTCATTACACATTTCCAGGACTTAGAAGTTTCTGGAAAAATCGTTATCATGATATATTTTGGGTTAGGTTCATGATTGTGTCTTCGTCTCAACAAAAGGCGTTCCACAGTCTTTCCAAAGCTGTTTTCAAGTCGAAATTTCCGAGCAAGCTAGGCGGGAAGTAGAGCCAGGTCTTCCCAAATTGATTGAATGAATTGAGTTAGGCACCTAACTTTTCAAGTGCTTCATTCAAGGTATCAGTGCGTTCGGCTCATGAAAAATTCGGCGTTTGACACCCGCCTGTGAGATACTTAGCATCCTACGCACGTTTCTTCTAATCTCAGCTCCTCCGTGTAATAAAAAGAAGCATGTTGATCGTCAGTTAAACTTGTAGTCGGCCTTTCCTTCATTTATCAATTTTTTATCTTGAGAATTTGCCCAATAATTCTTATTCGTATCCTGCTTTGAAAACTTACACTCGTTTAAGATTTTAAACCATTACCAGCATCATCTGGCTTCATGTATGTAACCGTTGCAAATCACGGTAGTGGAATCCTTCAACTGATAATTCAATTAGGCTTAAAGATTTCCATTTTCCCCGTCTAACCTCCGTCGCACTTACAAGAATTCAGGTCTCTGAACAGTCTGTTTCCGATGTGCTATAAATTGGAAGCAGCATTTACAGGAGGAAGTTAAAACATTAGGGATAACTCGTAGAGTATCATTATTCACCAGGAAAACTTTTTAATTGGCTCATCAAAGCTATGATGCTGCGAATTATTTGACATTAACACCGTTGTAAAGTGTTGTTCTGTATGATCTAAAAAGGTATTTCATTTCTCTTTTCCTCGCCAGGGAGAGTAACATGGGATTCTGGTCGCTCATTTTCCTTAACGTTTCTTTAATTTTGATGACTACCACTGGAGAATTGTTAGGAAAAGAAAGCGAAAAGCCATGGGATTGGGCTCAAAGGCGTGCGCTTGAACTCAAGGACCTCAGTGAACGCAGACCGTGTATCTCGTGGCAATGCAGGAGAAACATGTTGCTACAAAAAAATACCTTTCTAAACTTCCTCAGAGGTGGCGGGTCCACAGATAAGAAATCCAGTGTATACGGTGCAAAGGAAGAAGAGCCTTGCATTAGTTGGGAATGTAGACGAAAACGACGGGAAGTCAATGGTGTCCCACCACAGGATGGACCCAAACCAGGACCAGAAGACATCCCGTGCCTTACAAGAGACTGCCGAACTGGAAAGAGAAGCACTGTCGAAGATTCTGGTCCGATGAGAAAACTCCGCATCGCTCGCTCAGTTCCTGCCGAACCCCAAAACCAACCAGGCTGTCTCTCTTGGTTCTGTCAGAATGGGAAACGACAGGCGGAATAAATTCCAATAGGTAAGGAGAAAGCTGGGTTGGGGCATCAAAAGGGAGCTTGGAGTTTTAAGAAGTGAAGTATAGGCCTTGAAACCCTGACCCTGTTTGAGACAAGATCCGTTCTTCACTTTCCTATCTAGAACAAATGGATGTAAATTATGAAATATGGCCTTTATGGACCACTTCTAACATATCCATACTGCATATTTAACAGTTATTCCATGTGCACGTGTTGGATGTGAGATCAAATGCAAGAACCAATCAGGAATTCGGAATACAATATCCGAGGCTCAGAATTTGTTGAAATTAGATCATAAAAATTCCCCCCCCCCCCTCTCATATGTAAACCACTCTTTTCGAAAGTCTGAAATCGGCAGTCTTAATTCTGTCAGCGACTCAAGACATAAATTCAAATAAAAAGAACCAAGAGAATATTCTCTTTGACGAATAAGGCAATAATTTAACACCCCTGCAGTATGGCCTTGAGATCAAAGTCTCAAACGTATGTTTATAACTCATTCAACCGACAACGAAACTTAGCCAACATGTGCCTCTCTATACAATGTTACGATAAAAAACTCTCTCGAATTTTTTTTTTTTTTTGATTGGCCTGATCGTGCAAAAGCTTTTTAATCAATGATTGAATTTGGTTTTATCCGACTTCTTAAACTATTTACGTTAAAAGGGATTTATTATATATAATATCTGCGCGGCACAACGCAACGTAATGTGAAGAAGCTCCCTTATCTACTTTACGCAGACAAATCTGCAAACTCTTGAACACCTCGTAAACTACGGAGAAGCATCTGACAGGACTTTGAACTCAAACTATATGAGCTAATTGGCTGGTGTGCAGCCCTATTCTCAAGAAGAAAAATACTCATAAACACTCGGCGCCACATAAAAGTGAAAATTCTCAAGCGATTGCGATAACTGCTTAGCAATCCAATGCCCTGCCCACATACGACTGACATAGCAAAGTTTTATCCAGATGACGGGAACCTCGACAAGGGGCTACAGAATAGTTTTGATTATCGGAAAACTATTTGGGTCAACAATATCCTTTTGCGTAGCTTTTAATTTCTATAACAGATCGCCAAAAGGGGAGAACAACTCACGTCAAAGATAGATGGCCAGGCTGCTAAGCAAGATTCAAAATGGCGACCAACGAAACGAACTTTGCCCCATTTGAACAAATACTTCACCGTGGCCAAAAGGTCTAAAGAAGCTGAAAATGCGCTCAGTGTCATATTCGTATATAAATTTTTTAAGATGGGGATGAAATTATATTATATGGGTATACTCATTGTTTTAACTAACACTATTTTCCTATCCACAGATTTGAAGTCAACACAGCTGGCCACCTTGAGAATCTTCCCCAAGTACTCTAGTAAAATAGAATCGCTTATTATGAATTAATCACTTATAGCTAGTAAAAAAAATTAGGAGGAACCAAACACACGTGAGAGAGACGCTGTCAATCTGTTATTTTATCCTAACTGAAAAAAGCAGGCTAATGACTTGTGTGTTTTTATCTTTACTTTATATTATCATAGCGGAAATTGCTCAAAACGTTTTTAGCTTATTGTGCACTTATGATAAATAAAATTCAAGCATTATGATGATCACGATGGTTTTCCTTTGCCTTTTTTCTGATCTGTTAGGTGGCAACTTGAGAAGAATTCCATTTTAAAAACGAAAGGAGAGCTCCCCACCCAAAGTCCCAATTTGCACCTCATTAATGTTCTTAGGAAGCCTTTGGGATTTGTCAGAAAGCCACAGTTATTCAGCAATGAGGATTTATATAGATCAAAATACAACCATTAATTATGACTGGCATTTCAACTGATTTGGGATTGACTTTCCAATTACGTAACGAATATGAATTTCCATGATTCATGGTCGCCTCCGTAAACTTTCCCGTGACAAAGTCTTGTAATTTGTCTGAGTCGAGGTCTTGCTCTAGTTCTCTGAGGTCTTGTATTAGGCCTTAGTCTTGTACTGGGTCTAGGTCTTGTACTAGTTCTAAGTCTTGTTTTAGGTTTAGGTCTTGTACTAGTTCTAGGTCTTGATCTTGGTCTGAGTCTTGTTCTAGGTCTAGGTCACGCATTAGGTCTAGGTCTTGTACTAGATCTAAGTCTTGTACTAGTTCTGGGTCTTGCACTGGGTCTAGGTCTTGTACTAGGTCTAGGTCTTGTACTAGTTCTGGGTCTTGTACTACGTCTAGGTTTTACACAAAGTCTAGGTCTTGTACTACTTCTGGGTCTTGAACTAGGTCTAGGTCTTGCACCAGGTCTAGGTCTTGTTCTAGGTCTTGGTATTGTACTAGCTCTAGGTCTTGTACTATGTCTAGGTCTTGTTCTAGGTCTAGATCTTGTACTAGTTCTATGTTTTGTACTAGGTCTAGGTCTTGCATTAGTTCTTGGTCTTGTTCTAGGTCTAGGTCTTGTTCTAGGTCTAGGTCTTGTTCTGGTTCTAGTTCCAGGTCTAGGTCTTCGGAACTAGGTCTAGTTCTAGGTCTTATCCTAGTTGTAGGTCAAGGTCCTGTTCTAGGTCTAGGTCTTATACTGGCTCTAGGTCCAGGTCTAGGTCTTGTACTAGTTCTAAGTCTAGGTCTAGATCTTCCACTAGTTTTAGGTCTAGGTCCAGGTCGATTTAGGTCTAGGTATAGATCTAAGTTTAGGTCTTAGACCAGTTCTAGTTCTCGGTCTTGAACTATTTCTAGTTCTAGTCGAGAGAATATAAACAGTTTATTTTCCGTTGTTCCAGTTCTGATTCTAGTTCTAGTTCTAGCTCTAGATCAAAGTGTTATACTGGTTCTAGGTGTAGGTCTTGTTGCTTATTGCTAAACCTCCGGGAAAAAATGAGAAAAGGCGAAACTTGTCTAATTAATGGATATTTCCCAATTTCAAATGCAAAATCAAAACAAACATTAGATAGGAATTGATTGAACACAAATACAGGCAGAGGAGACTCTTTAAATCAACGTATGTAAAATTCTGTTGTTACTTTTTACTTTTCACGGAAACTCCAACTGTTAGCATCTACGTGAAGTATTCGACCCAGTTCCCCGTCGAAATATTTCAAACCTGAGAGATTTAGAAAGTAAAAAAAGGACAGAATTTTATTTTTTTTTCAGATTTCCATTTCGTTTTAGTACGAAGTCAAAAAAATTCCGACATTTCTAACATAACCAACAATAATACTCTTATCTTAATACGTTGTAGCTTTCTTTTCCTAAAGTTGGTTTGATTTGTGGAGGTAAGTTGATGCCTCCGCAATGGAATTCACTTAGGACTGAAAAAGCATCGATGAAAATAATCCTGTAAGGCTGAATGTCGAGTAATGACAATTATCAAAGATAATTACCGGTAATTTATCACCAGATACATCGCTGAGAAAGATGTACGATGTGGGTTCTTATTCATTTAGTAAGGAGTCTAGCACAAGAAAAATGATGAATTTTCAACTTGGTAGTGGAGTGAAAAATAATTCATTTTTGTCGTGTCTAGAGCGTGTAATGAGTTCTCACCTTATTGAAATCTTTTAAAAGAAATTGTAAGATTAAAGTTTTCTTGTATCATCGATTAACATCCGCCTTTTCTAACATTAATTTCATTTTTGTACTTGCGAAATTGATTTCAACCATGTTCCATGCTGTGAATTTCGACCTCGGTGATGACTTCTTACACAGAAGGTTAGTAATATCATTTCCTTTTGACTATGTTTAAGGGAATGTGTATCACTCTTCAACTCAGCAAAGTGAAAAATATTTATAAATCTAGGAATTCTCAATAAACTTTGTCACAACCTCTTTTGCTCTCAACAGAACTCTTTTTAAATTGCACTCTTTAAATATCACGTAGAAAAATCAGTGATGAAATTGATTTGAAATGATGATATTGAACACTTATTAAAATCTAAGATATTTCTAACTCCGGATGCCTCGATAAATCTATTACCTTCACCCTTTTGTAGCGTTACAGTCCGCCTATCAGAATTCGTTATTTGTTAAGTTAATTCATGATCGTTTATAGTCTTAATCATTTCTTCAAATCTCTCTTTAACTGGAGCGGTAAAAATGTGTGAGACCAAAAATAAACATGGTTGTTTGTGACTTCTCATTGACAGAAATTTTACCAATAATCTTATTGACAAAGCGTCAATCGTCGATCGTCTCCCCTTTTGGCCATATGAATAAATTTCATGAATTGATTCTTTGCTTAAAAAGGGAAATAAGTTTGATATCTGCACTTCCTTCCGTTGTATCCGCACCCCAGCCTTTTGGATCACTGCTCGCAGCAGGTGGTGAAAGATTAATTGTTTTCCTTAAAACTAATCAAATTTAGTTTAACACCTTAAAAGTTGATCACAAAAATAAAGGCTTGTCCAGAATCCTGTGTTTGGCGTGGAAAGAGGGTTGGTTCAAAAGAAAAAGAAATAATTCTACTAACAAAGGTAAGACAGAAAGACAGATTTATTCTGATTAAATCGGTTGGAATCGAGCTGTTCCCTAATTTCTTCCCAAAACAATTGCAATTGCCATGGAATTTATTTCTTTTATTCAGCAAAGAGTCGCGAAACTTTCCCCTCTTCTGTAATTTAAAACACGTATTGCGCTTTTTCTTTTATTTCAAAAGAAAACATAGGATCATCTAAGATAAATCTTGAGAAATTCTTAAGAAATTCCAGAATCTTATATGTACGTTTTTTTATAGAAAACTTAAATTATACTTTAGATCAAGAAACGCCTGGACTACTAGCATTTCATTCAACATCAGAAAACCTCAGTCCGTGAAGCGAGGCATAGTAATCAAAAATAAAATAAACTTGTCGCTGAGCGAGCGCGAGCAGTGTTCGATGGACTGAGAATACTTACATGGGCCTTTCTGTGCAACGTTTTCGGCTTCATTTTAAGAGTATAGGCGCTTCGTCGAGCAAACTATGGTCTCAACTATTTAATAGACTCTTTAAAAGTTTCGTTATTTCATAACCCAAACCAGTTTAACGATTCTATCACTGATTTTAGATGACCTCACCCATGAGCTGTTCGAAACATAACATGAGCCAAATTTCAACTGATCAAATGAATCATTTCAGATGTCCCAGGTCTTTCTTGTTTCCTTGGTTCTCCTGTTGATCATCTGTGCGGCTACGTCACTTCCGGCTGACCATCCGCAGCCTGGGTACGACAATGACTACAGGGAGAACAAAAGAGGCTTCCGTGGACTCCCGCCGATAACACGAAAGGGAAGGGGAGGTTACCTCGACGATCCTTATGGGTACGCCCCCGACAAGGAACCAGCTGATTATGAGCCCGTCAGCGTGTAGAAGGAAGGCTACGTTATTGAAGTAAATAATTGGGTCGGGACTAATGAGATGAAATAAAGTGACGTCGCCGATTACAAATGTGTACATCTTTATTAACTAGTAACTTGTATTTTAATATGACTGGTCCAGAAAACGAGCAGGAAGAAACAAACTCCGTATTCCAATTGGCCTGGTTGCTTGGGATTTCTTGCTCGGGATTGTGCGCTTTGATGGGAGGGAAAAAAGGAGACCAGGTTTGCATATTTCATAACCTCTGGGCGAGATTTTTATGTAACAAAAAATTTATTTTTTTACAATTTTAACAGTTATTAACACAATTATTACAAAGTACGTCATTTTTGTTGAAACCTAGCTATTAACACTATGGTGGACAATAAGGGCCCATCCATCACAAGACCAAATTCGTCAAATTCGCCTCCACGTACAAATTTAACCTAATTGTGTCTAATTGGAAAGTTTTAAATTCAGCCATGACGTAGAAGTCACGTGTCGAGGGCTTGCAAATCGTTCAGAGTGAGGGAGAAGGAAAGGGGGGGGGGGAAAAGAGAAGGGGAAATACATGAGGAAGTAGGGCAGCAGTGACTCACTTCTGCGCTTATACGCCGATACCTTCTTACGTCCCTCTTTTATTCTTGGTTGTACATTTATCGATCGAGGATCAAATCTTTTTTCAACCCTTTTAACCCCACAGTGATAAGCATATAATTTCTCCCCACAACATGACCCCGACTCGCTCACTGAAGTCACAACAATACAGGAAATATTTACCAGTTAGTGAGGCTCTTAATTGTTAAACAAATGTGCCTTGCCAACACCTTAGGAAATGAATAAAGACAGTCAGGGGAATATGCATTCTGATGTTGGGGAGTAAAAGGTTAGTTTAAAATAAGTAAAACTAGTTAAATCCGCGAGGTGCAGAATAGTTCAAATCAAGATGGTCTACAACTACTACTACTACTACTACTACTACTACTACTACTACTACTAATAATAATAATAATAATAATAACAATAATAGAAACAAAATTCAAGCAGTTAATTTTATTTAAACTTTTTACTTATTTACATTTTACTTGTGGAAGGTGGATTGACAGGCAAGATACAAAAATAACTCGAAGAAATGCTATATTTACACCCTCGTCATTTATGTCCAATTAGGATACGTTTCAGTTAAAATACAGTTTATAACTACTACACTCAGGTAGATAAATGCTGGTACATGCTTTACTGATGCCTGAGAAAAATCGCTGGTTGACTGCTATCTACAAAGCAGTACCTCAAACCATTCACCATGTAACTTCCTAAATAGCAGAATAAAGTTTGCGCATGTCACGAATCCGAATTCTATTGCATTACAAACGTTAGTAACAATGGCGGAATTAAAAAGAAAAAGAATTCAGATCGTTGACAATTCACATCAATTTAAACCATTCTTCTGGGAACTAGAGTATATAACTATCGCCGAGGACCACCCAGCACGACGCTGACATAATTTTCGTATTCTCACGATTGCAACGATCCATCAGTTTGTGGATAAAACTGTGGTGTTCACAAAATATCTTGTGCCTCCGTTGAAGGTTAGAATTAATCAAAAGTTTTAAACGTAATATTTCTACTCCCTTCTTCACCTGTGAAATTGGACAGCTTTTCAATGTTTTCAAAAATTCCACCGCTTTACTGGTATTGCTATGGTTTTACACGTAAGCCCGCGAAAGTTCGAGCCATGCGCAAACGTTAGTCAGCTCTGCCCTGACAGCTAATGACTGACTTGTGATTCTCTTAAATTCCCCTATTCAGCTGATGTACATTTCCTTGTTAATCTGTTTTAAGAATTTCGTGTTACACCAAGATAACACCAGCTAGATATCTCCAAGTGGAAGGATAAATGAAAATCATTGGAAAAGAAGAAACTGTTTGCCCTTAGGGTGACTTCCACAACACAGACAATCAAGTACCAGACAACATCCTGTCTCAATTTGGATGGTTAATTCTTTACATTCACTTAAAATGGATATTTCATTCAACAGTACACAGCTTACATGTGCTTTATTCAATACGCTGCACAAAAAAAATTTGCTTTTAACGATTGAAAATGAAGAAAAGAAAAAAAAAACTGGCTTCAATATTAGTTAAGAACTTACAGTTTATTTTTATTATATTTTTTTTGTGGCAAAACAACAAATTTACCCAGTTTCATACCAGGTAAGAATTTAATTTTTTTTTAACAGAAAATGAAGAAAACTATGTGACAAGAGCACAGACAGGTGAGATAAGTTATACAAATATCACCTTCAGTGACCAAAGTCTCTCCCCAACTGTAATCCTACTGTATCTCTGCTCTATCCAGTAGGATTTAGTTACCTCTTGAGCACAAGTCTCCAAATCATTGTTTGACGATGTTGTGATGCCCTTCAACACTTTGACTGATATATTCAAAAACCTCCTGTACACTTTACAGGTTGAATTATCTGCATATGCAATGTTACAAATTTTTCCCACAATCAGCCTTCACAATGATGAATTGATTTGAATTTTTTTGTGACTTAAGAGTATGTTTTTCTTGAAAAATGAAATTCTTGATGTCTTCAGTTTGAGACACAAGTTGTTTTCAACATCTACCTATATGTACTCAAAAGCCACTAGCATATTTTTCGAGAAAAATGAAATTCTTGATGTCTTTAGTTTGAGACACAAGTTGTTTTAGACATCTACCTGTACATACTCTAAAGCCACTAGCGAGGTACGTGCATCTGAAGACCCTGCCTCTGAGTATACAAAATGCATCTGCTGAGTTAAAATATATCTGAGCAGTACTGTAAACCCGTAAACATTACCATGCATACATGTAGCTCATGATTTATGGTACGTAGTGAATTCTAAAGAACTAAAATAATTCTGTGCTGTAATTCATGAATGGACAGTGGTTTACTGATAATATTACAATAATTATCATGATAATACATAATGTACATGCAATTCAAAGAGAATGCTAGACACAATTTTGTTACCTAGTTACAACTCCTTGCTAAGATGAAGCACCCTTTCATTTGTCATTACAACACATGTTACAAAAAAAAATGTAACTCTAAAAATTTCTCTGTATGCATGTGACTATAATTTTTTCCAACAAGTTTACTTGCAGTACATTACTTATCCCCTACAGGCACTTTTCCTATACTGAGATTTTAAAACAATTTGTTGGAGTCATGTTTAAAGTAATTTACCCACTCTTTCAACTAAGATTTTTCTGAAGACTGTATGACCAATTATTTCCATCTAACTAACTAAACACTATTCAGTGATTGCTACATCGTATACATTCGCTTCAGCAGTTGGGGACCCCCAAAAGTTCAGAAAGACTGCTGGCCTATGTGCGACAAGACACTTATACTGTGCAGTCACAATTTTGGAGAGAGCAGAGCATCATCATATCACACTTTGAAGAGTTCTGTGGACTACTTGGGGTCACAAAACTTGTTGATCCCTTGTCAGATTTTCTGCAGCTGAGATAGCCTGTCACACACTACTGAAATATCTATATGGCCCAACATCCACATAAACTCCATAGCACAAGAGAGAGTTATTCTGCTCAAAACAGAAACCTCACCTTGGACTCAGCACTATGACATCTATTTACAGCAAAGAGGGGCCCTCCGCTAGATATTCTCAGGGCCTTCTTGTGGGACATCCTTGACTAAGATTATACGGTTAAATGCTCTCAGGCGCCTCCAGAGTTGGACATACACTTTACATTGGACATACATAAAAACCAATCCTCCAGTGAAACCAATAGCTACCACCACCAGTTTGGTCCAAAAAGGCCAATCCAACTGCCCTTCCCTGATTTCCTCAGCAGTGCGCTCAATAAGAACCCACAGTGACCACACCACACATGTGATGGCAATCACATGAAATGAAACTGAGCAGAGGATCTTGCGGCGCTCACTTCTTGTCATATCAAGAGCTTTCCACTGTTTTAAAATAAAGAGAGTTTTAAAATACACAATGCACATGTTTACTGTGATATTGGGAAAAAATGAGATAAAGACACAGGAATAACAGAGAAGGGAAACAGAAAGTGACACCTGGAGTTGAATCTATCCCAAAAAACAAACCGTTTTTCCAAACTAAACTATTTGATTTTTTTGTGCTGTTTGCAAACATTAGAGGCCATTTACTACCACAGAGTCTAAACCAAACTGCGGTTTTATGCAAGCAGTGGGCCTTCCTTATTCTCTATAAGAGGGTTGTTTTCATGAAATAAATGTCCTTCCACCCCTAGCTTTCAGCCCTGTTGTCACTACATTCACAAAAAAAAATTTTCAGATAAAAGATTTACCTAAAATTCAAGCACAGGGTTTTGTTAAACAACAGCTTAACTTTGTTTAACTAACCCTCCCTTAGAGATGAACTAGGTTTCTCACATCAAAGCAACATTCCAAAGCATAGAATGCAAAAATTGTCAAATATGTATACCAGCATACAGTGGTTTACAGTGAATTAATGTACAGTGTACGTGTACATTGTCTTCTAACCATATAGTTCTTTTTTTAAACTTGTGCACTCAGCAACTAACCTTGGTTATGGGCTTCATTTTTGATTCCATGCGGAACTCATATTTACAGAGTTCACATTTCTTGGTGTCTGAGCTTTTGATCCATCTCTGGAGGCAACTCTGATGAACATACTGCAAAGACCCAGCACACAAACATGGAGAGATCAGAGGTTGGTCGGGTTCTGCCTCACAGTGACATATTCTGCAAATCTCTGCTGATGAAACCACTGAGGTCATCGAGATGCTTTTCTTTGGGGGAGCTTTTGGTTTGTCGTTACTGTTTTCCGTAATTGATGTTGTTATTTGTCCCTCTGGTGACTTTGGTTTCAAATTCTGCAAAGACAAAATACACATGGTGAGATGAAAATAAAACAAATTTCCTTGCCCTTCAGGCAAGCTACTTCTAAGATTACAACATGTACAGTATACATGTAGTCCAGAGCTCTGACAAGCAAGCCCAAATTTAACTTCATAGTAAATTTTAACTAAGGTCTGCATAATGGTAAGTTATCAGTAAATTCAAAAGTATTGGTAAATGGCTTCCACTTAATACATTGTATCATGAAGAATTTAAAACATATTCTAGATCTTGTAGCAGGCAACAACAATCAATTCTTGAGTATTACATGTATTTCTTTTAAATGGTTAAATGCAATCAATGTTCCAAAAGTAACAAAGTTGAATCAAACAAGTTGTGTCATTTAAGTTGTTAAATATGCACTGTACTTTACACAAAGTCCAATCATACTTGTACATGTAGAAACAAATCCAAATGCTACTTGTTGAGTTTGAATTTATGAAAACATCATTGAATTGCAACACAAAATTACAACAGTAGAGTATATGATTATTAGGAGGTGCTGTTTAAGTTAGAAGCTCTTATAATTTCACTAAGACATCAAGTCCATCTACTGTACACTTAAATGTATTGTCATTAGCCATGGCTTTTGCATTCAATGGTGTATTTAAAATACACATTGTAATAACCAAACACATGTACATAGATTGCATGAACCTCTTCCCAAATCAAAATGCATTCCTCCTTTCTATATATTATGTACACACCAAAACCTGAATTTACCTTATTCTGCAGTTCAAGAAACAACAATAAAAACTAACTTTCCAATTCCCTTATTGGACATAAACCTGTACTTCCTCTGCAAATTCTACTTGCCAGTCAGGTAACTCGTAAACATAAAGTAGGTATAAGGAATGTTTTGACTTGCCAGTTTAGCAACTTTCTTTGAAAATTTACAAGCCAAAAATTTTTCCATATAGTCCCCCTTTACACTCTGTCAGTGATGACTGATCCCCTCTCTGTCCCACCTGAGAACCATGAGATCATCTGGTGCAAAAATCCTTCAACCCACCCACCCACCCTGCAGCAGTGAAAAATGAGTGGTCTCTAAGTCAAAATTTAGATGCCAAAATTTTCCCCCAAAGTGTACTTGCCATATCAACCAGAATGGTTGCAGCTTGCAGCACTGTCCAGTAATATAAATAGATCAGAAAGTTCAAGTTTCATCTAAAGGCAATGAACTGATGTGAAAAGAAAGAAAAAAGTGATGTGATGAGTGTATTATTAAAGCCTGGTTTTCACTGACCGGCCAAGCATGACATTTCCATTATCACCATGAAAACAACCTCTGAACAAGCAGCAGTGCAAGGTCAAGATGAAGGAAAAAGTTTTTGATCCTTGTGCTTGTGCATGCACCAAGGTGGTTTTCACAATAAAATAAGAGCTGTAACCTTTGTTTCTGTACTAGCATTGCATGTCATAACTGACAAGGTGTAACAGTATATGACCTATGTCCAGACCAGGCGAATAAACAAAAAGTGCTACATGTTAAAGGTGCAAAAGGCTTTCAATCTAAACCTAACCAGAATTAAAGTTCCAACTAAAAAATTGTCATCCATGGTTTTCATGACAACATGTGTATAACTCTTGCCTGGGTCATTGATTCTAATGTTCACTGAAATTTCTTTTGTGATAAGTTGTAAGAATAATATGCAGTTAACACATGAATTAACATAAAATGGAAATGATAATCTACCAAAAATAAAGCAAAATAAAATTTGTTGTGCAGACATGTACCAAATCTAAACATTGATGATCTAATTCATAAACAAGTGGCCTTGAATACATGTAACTTTAAATTGTACATGTACATTAATCCCTCCTTGGATACATTTGCTGACAAATCAGTATCATTTAACCCTAATGGGGCTGGTGGCTGTTCTTACCAAAACCAGCTGAGTCAGGAAAGTACTAAATACTAAAAACTATAATCACATTTCCAATTTGCTCACTTGGTTGTCATCCTTTGAATGCACATCAAAACAAGTTAGTGATGGTGCTTTTGCCAAGAACGACAGCCCTTACTTTACAGCAATTCATCCAACCTTGCTAAAATAAAACTTTGCTGCATACTGTATCTCTTATTACCCCATACCATACAAAAAAGGTTATTGCCTGTCAAATATGATGAAATACAATACTTGTAGAGATCAATATACATGCAGAATATGCAGCTTAAAGATTGAAAGAGCCTGGTGTACATTCTCACAGCATGACCTACATATGCCCCATATCAGGCCAAGCTAGAACAATCATGCATTCAAAACATTTCTACAGGTTTACATATCTTGATAACATTAAGATTTATGCTTTTGTGTATAAAGCAAACCAATCTTTTTAAAAGGAATATTACCGCTACATACAATATATATTTGTACAATTCAGCTTGTATTAAGATAATTTTTTTAAAAATAGGCTGAATTACAAACGCACTTTGATCAGTTCTTACTTGCAGTCTATTTAAAGACAGATGCATGTTGACATCACTTTTAGCCACAATTTGCTTCTTTACAGTGTAAAACAAATAAATTATTTGTTGACATGTGTTTGTAAAATAATAGATCACAGATGATGTCAAAATGTGGTAAGGACATCAGTGCCACTATTTTACTCTCACCAAATTTTGATGTCATCTACAAACTATTACTGATCAGACGACACAGCAACATGGAATCTATTCATAACAAATTAATAAGCAAATCATGTCTGTAGGTTATTCTAATCACCTCAGAGTGCTCTATTTATTAATCTGCAGAGTTTATGCAAGGATTTTGGATGCAAAACGGTGAAAAATTTTGTAACACTGAGAACATGACCAGTTACTCATTTCTACAGTAAACTGGCTCAAAAGAGCATTCTCAGCTTTGGTTACTAAAAGAACAAATTAATCTCTTAAATTCTCAAATGAAAGTACAAAAGAGCAACTGCAGTGCTAAAACCTGTGCTGCATTGCTAAATGCCCCCACCCCATTTGATTTAAGGTCAAGGATAAAACACATTGCCATCTGATGTTCACTATGTGGTAAGAATCATAAAATGGTTCCCAAGATTTGTTAATAGTTGGATACATTCATGGCTAAAAAGATAACAAATACAGGCAAGCACGACGAGTTAAACTAATAGAGAAGAAAGCCTCGATTATCTTCAGAATCGCATTAACTGTGCGATGGGAGCTTCGATACGAAAATATTGCTCCTTCATCGCAAAATTTCCAGGTCGGATTGTTCTTCCTTTGAATTCATACAACTTGCCTTCAAAGAGTCATTGTAAGAAACCATACATGTAGTTGAGAAACGGATAAACTCTACGGCATGGGAAAAAATCTACCTTGTTTGCGCCATTGTGTGGCCTTGAAAATCATAAAAATAACACGTTTAAAAATAATGTCTTGGTTGATAACTTCAACAAAACGCATTGACCTACGAAGCTATCTGACTATCATTACGCGTGATCTGCTGCAGACTTTGTACGATATAACAAGGAATACTTGATCTGAACAAGTAAAAATTCGGATAAAAAGTATACCGATATCCATTGAGAGAAATGCTACATCTAAAATAACAAACCTTTGCTAGACTACTTAATCAAAGTCCGTATCAAACCCTGTATTATGAAAAACAAGAAAAACTTCATAGCTGTCCATCACACGAAAGGCAGTTGAGTCGCAACTGTCTGCAAACCTTCGAAATCTTACCTAAACCTAAAACGTGATTTTACCACAGCTCATCAGAATTCCTACCAAAATGTTTTCGCCGATAAAGCAATTCTTCTAGTTTACTTGGAGGTTTAGAAGTCGAACATCCAGAGCTAATCAACCCCATTCTGCGAGAAATCATTTACATTTTCATAAAATCAAACAGCGCTCCGGCGAGCTTGTGTAACTTTACACTCGTGAAATGTTTCGTGTGGAATTTGGTTGCAAACAAGGCGCTTAAATTCTACGAGTACGATGACAGCAGCAATAACCGACAGAACAATACTTTCAGTCGGACATAGATAACTCGACGACACAAGTCAAAGTTCTTAAATATTGAGAAGCGAACAAAGTATTTTTCATCACGCACGTAAGCTTGCTGTGAAAATGATTGCAGCATCGTATTAATTCTAAGTAAAACAGTAATACCACACAGGAAAGCGAAATAACTTTGTAATCTTCTCATTTGCCGAACTCTCGTCATGGCTTTTCAGTCTATCACATTTTTTGCCAACCGTGGCTTAAAAAAGAGCCATGTTTACTGCCGATTTCACCCGACCTATCCAAGTGACCTATTTGGCAATTGGATAAACAAAACGCGAAAGGCGTAAAGAAGAGAGTTGAAGCCAACTTTCTCCGCTAAATTATCAGAGAATTAATCTTTATAGGATAGATTTAAGCTCTAAAATGTTCTTACTTATGTAATAACTTACTTTTCTGTCTTTGTTGTTTGTCTGCTGCAGAGTCACTGGGTTAACGACAATTTGCTGTACGGGCATCGTTTTCGCCTCTCGAAACCCGAACATTGAACGATCAGTTCAGCAAGTCCTTCAACCGTAACGCCAAAAATCCCAAAGCCTATACTCCATTTAAATTGAATACTTCTTTTTTCTTGACAAAATCTACCGTAAGATACACAAAATCGAGCGTTTATATGACGACAGTCTCCTCGACGCTATAGAGAAAAAAGATGGCGGATGTATGAAGCCTAATGTAAAAATTTGTCAGAGCGACCGAACTAACATTGTGACGTTAAAGAAATATCTGGATCGTGATTGGTCAATGGGTAATTTGTTCAGAAATGAGATTCGGCTCAGCATTGGAGCCGAACGCAAACAAGGAAAATTCTCACCAACATCCTGTCTGCAATCTGCCACAATATTTTCTTAATTGGAAGGTTGTTAAGACTGCACGAATAATCTTTTATCTGAAATTCATAATTTTCGATCCCAAAATCTATTTAAGCTGGTCAAATCTTTCGGAAAATATTGCAAGAAAGTTACCAGTGCTCGAGATTCTGCCCAATACTTCACCTGTTCTTAATGATCTCAACAACCTTTTGGGTAATAATTTCAATCACCCTGTCATATTCAAGTCTGGAGCGACGGCTTTCAATGACTTTAATTTCAAATTCTCTTAAGTTCTATCATAGTTAGTAGAGGAGACTACTAACTATGGTTCTATTATAAATTTTTATTTTTTCTCTTTTTCTTTTTTAGCATGGGGAGGGAGAGGAGGTCCCAATGTAAAGATCAAATGACGTTGACAAGGAAGTTGGTCATTGCCAAGCTGGAATTAACCCAAGGTCCGAACAGAAAATTTTCATTAAATCGTCTTCAAACATCGCTTTTACACTGCCATGTGTCAGTTCCAATTGCGACATATGACGTTGGTTTTATATGAAAACCGCTTTGTAATGAACGAAAAACATACCTTCTATTTTCCCGTACAGACAGGCTTAGAAAGAAATATGTCAGAAGTCTTGATATGTCAACCACAAAATAGTTTGACCTAATTTTTCGCCGTCCTTCAAACCAATCCCACATTGTTCTATGGTTAATTAGACTTCCCCTCTGAATCGTTTTCACGTCGGCAAAAGAAAAGATTCCCTTCGCCAATGTAAGCAATATTGGACAGGAAAAATGTTGAACTAACTCAGGTGCTCTATCGGCTTATAATATAAGTCAAATAAGTTATCACTCAGGAGCTAAAGCTTTTGAAATACTCAGTACACGGTCTAGCATCTCAGGGGGTGAAATTTCGGCCAAACATTAGCAATTTCCAGTTTTAAGCATTGCACCAATACAAAAACTGCACTATTATCGAGCATCCTCATCGAAAACGGCCGGTTTTTTAATCGTCTTATTTAATTTAGAACCGGAAAATTGAAAACTGAATGCGAACTTGCGGCTTGATATGTCTCATATATGTGGCTTCAATATTTACGCATTTTGAGTGGTACTTGCTTAGATCTATTGAGGGACAGATGCAAAGCTGCAAAGATGAGGTTATCAATAACAGCGTTTTGCTTCTTTATTATGTAAATCAAATGGAGTTTATCGGCTACCGCGCATCTGTTCTGTGATAGATCACGGACGACGTCAAAATGCGGTGAGGATATCAGTGACAAACTCGACTGCGCCTCGTGCAGGTCGTGTGCCACTTTTTCCTCTTTAACCGAGCAGACACCAGCAACATGAAATCTATGTATTCATTTAAGAACATTATCCGCCTTAGTATAAGGGAAAATTACAGTACAATTGTTAACCATGTTAGCTTTTGTCGGGTCAGGGATTGTGTCTCATTTAGTCCGTGTGTTTTACTGCTACGGAGTTTAGTGTAAAGGCCGATCTCATGCTAGCTATGAGAGCAATCCCGTTTAGGAATAAGGGGTCCTCTATATGCTTTTCACAATGCAGCGGCAGATCAAGAGTGAAGGTCCCGGGGGGGGGGAGTATTCAGAATCCCCCCGCCCCACTCCCCGCTGTGTGTTTTTAATTACTTGACTGACGCTACAATTCATGCGACGGCAGGAGAGCGTATTACCATTCAACGGAAGCTCTCGATGGGATTAACCGTTAGCCATAAAACGGTAAACATTTCAGCTGTCAGGCGTAAAAATTGACAAATTTTAACCGTTTGTCATAATAAAGTTAACTGTAAAAATTGTTTCTGATAACCGTGACGGAAAGAAATTAATGGTAAGCCGTATAATGGCCAAAATTTCAACCTTCATTACCCCAATGAGTATGTGGTAAAATACCGTTCAAAATTCAGTCAGGGTACTTTCCCTGTCGAAAAATTAATTTTCGTGCCATAACTGAGACCCACTCAATTGGCTGAGGGCGGGCGTGAGTCGCTCAGGATGTAATTTTGGACATCGTTAGTTGTTGTCCCTTTTGTGTCTGCGTGTGCGGGGTTTTTATTTCATTTTTCAATTTTTTCTTTCAGGATGTATTAAAACACTTGATCGTAATATCTGACGTAATGATTAACACCAGCGCTCTTCATAATAATTTAACTATTCAAATGGTAGAAATACAGCACTTGACAACGCAATACAAGAAACCCTTTCTGGGGCTTTTAATAAGTCACGCGTGTGTATTTACCTTAAAGTATTTGCTTGCTTTTCTTCTCGAGACACATTTTGTTGGAACAAGACAAAATCAGGAAGGGCTTTTTAATTTTCACTTGCACCTATTAAGGGCCTATTAATAACATTTATCTTATTTGAATTACCTCGATATAAAAAGTGTTCTTTTTTATTAGGCACGATCGTGGGGATGCAAAGAAAATGAAGAAGTTCGTCAAAGCTTGAAAAATGGTTCTGTTCTCGGCAAGTAACGGCTCATTCTAATTTATACGAAAGTAAGTCTGTTTTTGACCTAAATCATAAACATTGGCATGAACATAATAGGACTTTTACTTCAGTTAAGAGTTCTTAGCTAAAGTAAATATTAATTTAGGTAAATTATAACATTAAAAACTCGAAAGCGCATGGACCTTTCTATTTGAATTGGTTAAAGTTGGTTCGAGCAAAAATAAGGCTTCGATTCTTCTCCCTTTTTAACGGGATGAAATTAATCGCAAAGCCTAGCCTGAATTTTCTACCGAAATTTTAAGTTTTATGAGGAAACCACTCAGTCAACACATTACACAGAGTGTGATAAACTTGTCATGCACAGCAAAAACATTGCTAGTTCAGCCGCTGAAATTATTTTTAATCCAACGAAATATATCTCATGGATAAATTCACAACCTATTTGTTGCAGTCCTAACTTGAAATAGAGCCACCGCACCGTTATTTCACACGCATCGTTCAAAACTGTCTTCCTCTCTATGATTCGTCGGTGAATTTGACGAAAATGATCGGTTTCCGAACTCATACTGTGCGTACCAGACTGGTTTTGGTGCTGATACTCGTCCTTCCGAGCCGGGTTGTCTTCGGCCAAAGGATAAGAGGAATTAAGATAGCTGGTAAGAATGTTCTTTATCTAGAAAACAGCTAAGGTAGATTTTCAATCGGTGGCAGACAAATGTGACCAGACAAACTCCACATCGGGGGTTCATCTCAGTTTTAGACTCCGCACAATATCCTCGGCACGTTATCTGTCAGGGTAATTTAGTATCAAGGGGATAAGTTTGTAAAGAAACTGTAGTGCTGCGTCGGTGAGAGAGTATATAACAGTCAGCACTAAAAACGGCTGAGAAGAAAAATACTCACAGCATTCCATTCACTCTCACATTTCACTCTCACAACCACGCAGTTAAATCTATCATTCTTAAAAACTTTGAACTACTTTAAACTTGTACTATCTTTTCGCAACCTCCACTAATTTCATTCGAACGTGATTAAACATAGGCGTTTTGGTTAGAAGTTCATTTAAAACCAGTGACCAAACTGCAACTTTCAAATGCGCTCGCTCGTGATGCATAACTTGTCCTTTCATTCATAACGTGGAGAAAATGTCGCAACCCAAGAGACCCATTAAGATCACTGATCACTTCGCGTGCACCTCCGCCAATGTCAACTGCTGCGTAACTTGCACTTATTGCAAAAAGTTGTACATTGGTGAAACAGGAAGGCGACGTGGTGACCGATTCCGAAAACACCTTAGCGAAAGAAAGAAATGATAAGGACGCATCCAAACCAATCGCTATACACTTTAATCTCCCTAATCATTCTAAGCAGCATATGGCGGTTGTGGGGAAAGACTGCAAACTGCCATATGCTGCTTAGAATGATTAAGGAGATTAAAGTGTATAGCGGCTGGTTTGGATGCGTCCTTATCATTTCTTTCTTTCGCTAAGGTGTTTTCGGAATGGGGGGTGGGGGGGGGGATAGGGATTTCCTGCCAGCCCCCAATGCTCTGGTCGTCACGTAGCCAACCAGCACCTTCAAGAGATTATAAGTTTAGCACCGCATACTCTGTTTCCCGCTTTTTACCACGCATTCGAACTTGGACTAATCCACTCCTCAGTGGGGGACAGGAGGGACATTATAACAAAAAATGTATTTTTTGACGTTGAAGGCCTAGTTGTATTTCCCGTAAGGTCTCCATGAGTGGCTTACGACCCTTGATTTGTACGTGAGTTTAACTGAACACATTTAAAGAACCATATCCGACACGGTGCATTATATATGTCAGACCTTGACTACTCTTGTCAAGCATCCTCTGAGGTCATCGATATAAATTCATCTTGGCGTCGTAACCGAGACGATACCACGTGACCAATGCGATAAGATGACCGCTGTGACATGTAGTGGCTTAAGACTGAATTAAGCAATTTCTAATCCCCTGTAAAACGTTACCTGTCAATCCAGTAATGTTCGGTAAGCCATAAAAATTTATTATATGGGTCTTTCGCTATGTTAACTTCCTCGCTGCTGAATTAACATAAAATAATCCACGAATAATGAAAGCTGCAACCGAAACAAACCATAACAAATAATGTTAGCTCAGCTGTAGTACACGAAAAGGTTAAAACTTGGGAGGGAACGATCAGAGAGACTTACACACAGCCTTGGTAAATCCGATCGAGTGCTGTCCTCTTAGCGTAAGCCGGCTCGATTTCACTATAATTTAAAACAAAAACTGCCTCAGATTGTGTTCGATATCTACGTCTGAATTTTCCACTGGTAACCTGTTGATGAGAATGAAGTACCGGGCAAAAAATTTTATTTATATCGCGATATTTATCGACCTGTTGCAAAAATGTGGCCGAGCAATCCCAATGAACACAAGGGCGGACCTGAAGATGGAAGACAAACCCGGCAAGGATAAAAAGCCGATACCTCCATGGGCAAAAGCTAATGGACTCGGTAACAATTTTATTCTTACTTAATCCCGTCCGACTTTTATTGTTGTGATATAACGTGCAAACATTACCGCTACACCAACCATTAGATAAAGAGCACAAGGGCTTAAAAATGCAGAATTATGGAGTTCGATCGGGGGTGCATATGGCCCCTGAGCGCTGTAACGTTCACAAGATGCAAATTATCTTTCGCATGAGGTTCAATATCAATTTTCTCACATTAAGATCTGAGTTTGGGTGTAGAGTGCTTATTTAAGAGAATGCACACTTCCCAGTCTAAGTCAGGGGACAAAATGATCATAGAAAATTGAGAGAATCTCCTTAAATAATTCTCTAAAGGGCTAACAAACATTCCTCGAGAATTTACAAACAGGAGGTGTAGACAAATGTTGTCAGAAATGAAATCACTGTAGCACCGAAACGTCTTTAAAAAAAAAATCCTAAACTGAGGTGGATTTCACCGCTGGCACTGACATATGGCTGGCTGCAAATCAAAGCAAATAGAAAACGAAAAAGCTAATTTTTTAAAACTTTGGAGAGTGGGACAAGGAGAAAGTTTGATTCCCCTACGAGGAAAAGATCCTTAAGACTTCGGCTTTTGTGCCCCATTTTCTCTTCTACTTATCTGTGAAAATTATGTTCCACATCGTCCCGAGCCAGTTTTAGCCAAAAAGGAAAAAAAAGCGCAGAAAATGCGGCGTTAACTATAGCATAGATATGTATCGATTTGTGGTTGCTCGAGAATGCTATGTTGCAAAATTCATTTAAATCTTTACTTTAAAGATTAATACTGCTCTTAAAACTCACTCCAGCCAAGTTCTGAGAAATATTGTTGACGACCTGTTTAAGGCAATCCAAAATTCAGTCGAAATATGACAAGGATGTATTTCCCCACGCTTTGGAACGTCGAAAAAAATGTCTGTAAAAACGATTTTTAATAAGGCACAAAACAAACTATGAGGCAAAAGTGTCGTAAAGTTTAGACAGCTTAAATATACATCACCAGATCTGTATTTATTAAAATAAAGATGTTCTTCCTTCAGATGTGTTACTAAATGGCACATTCACCGACACAAGAATTGACGATGAACGCTTTCTTTTAGCTGCAGGAGCTTGCAAAAAGAGATAGAAAAATAGTCTAATCTAAAAAGAAAAGAGAGTAAAATCGGTTCACAACTGAAAACCTACTATCGTGATAAGTTCTATTTTATACTACGCGCTTCTTGAATGTATTGTATAAAGAGATGTTTCTATCTTCATAAAGGTAACTGATAAATACGTTGATTGTATGGTAAGTAAGGGTAAAGTTTATAAGTGGGTTAGATGACCCCGGCACACTACCATTGGTTATCCATCTTTTTACAGCAGTATTGCCACTCCCCTTGGATAGGATGCTAACACATTGCAGGCTATTTTCAGTTCTCGTCAGGATTATCGGTCGGTATTAAAAGCCATGGCATGCAGTGTCAAACTTTAAGTTTTAATTTAAAAACTTCAGAATTTTTTCCAAAAGCACGGCGTTCTGAGCCAAAGTTCTTCCTTCGCACTCTATTAAGTCAGTCTAAACTGCAAAGGAATACCACTTTACTCAAGCTTAACCAGTTATAGATATATACAAAAGAGGACTAAGTTCTCTCCTGGTGAAAACCGTGTATAACTTTCAACACCTGTTGGTTCTTTACTCGAATTTCTTAATGCGTATGTAAAATTTCCTTTTCCAGTATTTTGATATTTAAACACACTATCATTTGTCTCACGACTAGATAAGCTGGAGGGAGATATCAAACTGTCACCAAATGTAGAGTCACTTGTCGCAGGTGGCGTGGAAAAGGACAAGAAGAATGAACCCTACGAGAAGGGGGCTGTCACTAACAAGATATATCTGTGGACAAATGCAATCGTGCCTTATGTTATTGACTCAGCATTTGGTAAGATGCCATTAGGAATTCCAGAGTGAAGAAGCCTTTTTCCCTTTGTGGCGAATCAAAGAGTATTTCTTGATGGTCGGTCGTACACGTAATTGTTATCTTTTCAGATACCGAGCCAGAGGGAGGGTCTGAGGGTCCTAGGGCCTGGCCCCCTCCTTTTTTGTTAGATTTGAGATTTGTTAGATTTTGGTTGCGTCACGTTAGATGTTACCTAGGCCCCCCCCCGGTTTTGTCTTATTCTAACGACCCACCCTCATTGGCAATCAATTTTCAATACTCTCCCCTTTATACTCTGTTTTAGACGATTAATCCCACCCTCTGTTCGCTCTGAAAACCATGCGATCCTCCCCTAATAAAGATACTTCCCCCCCCCCTTTCCCGCGATAAATATTCACTGGTCCCTTACTATCATAGGGAACGAGTTGTACTCTGAGCGGTTCCTTCTCCCAGCAGTATATTTCCCACAGAAATTGTTTGCATTTTTTTTGTGAATATTGTAACTAGGCTTGCTGAAATGTGTTTGGTTTTTCTAGGTAGGTACTCAAGCGACAGTCAAGCCATAAAAGACGCAATAGCTACTGTAGAACAGATCTCCTGTGTACGTTTCAAAACAAGGACAGACGAGCAGTATTACATAAAGTTTGTCAGGGGCAATGGGTAGGTGCAAAGTATAATCAACACTGAAAACAGCCGTGACCAAAAACAGAAGGGACAAAAAAACAACAACAGAAACAACAATAAACAATTTTGAAATGATAACTTTCCTCAGCGTACACATTCTAGCGGATCCCCATACCTAAGAAACTCGCAAAACTTGTCGACGGCAAAGTGACTTTAATTAATAAGAAAATTCTTTATCTTCGTGTGTTTCATTGACTGGTTATTTGATTTCTAGTCTAATCTAGTATTTAAATGACCAGGAAGTGGCCACCCTGGTGATAATTTCCTTCATCAGGATCAAGAAATAAGACACATCCAAATGTTACGCAACTGCATGTCATTCCGAACCCAAATGCACATCATCCACTAGTGAGATGCCGGACTGTAGCGCACAGTGGTCTCAATCTTCAAAATTCATTCTGTCCCACCAAATCCAATAACTCTTAAAGAACGACGAAACAAACATTCCTTCCATTTTTCAATTCAACCGACATCAAAACAATACCATGACGTCAAGTTCGCCTGACACGGGAACTTCGTTTGAAACAAGGTCGTACTATTGTCGTGCGGTATGGCAAGGCTAATCGTGTCAAATAGTCGTGCCACACTTGACATGGTTTGGTGACTTCAATGGTTTCAAACGTCGTGCCATTGCCATTCTTACATTGAGTTTAACCATTGTAACGATGTGAGGTTTGGAACAGACCCAAAATACTATTACATATTTTACACCCATCCTAAAATCGCTGGAATCATCATAACTTTATGAAAGTAATTTCCTAAACAGTAGGTTATATTTTACTTAAGGTTTTCAGCATAAAAATATATATCTGGAGAATCCTAGAGGAGTTTATTGATCACTCGCCTCATTAAGGGATTTACTCGTTCAGCGTTTTAACGTCCCAACTGCAGTTAATAGACAAAAATAGCAGCTGAATATTGAGTCATATTTTAATCATTTAACAAATCGAGATTAAGGAATGGAAATAGGAAGTAAGTATAAAAGGGCTCATAGGCAAATAATACCACGACATTTTATGATAATAAATAGTAATAATGAATGTTTTCTATTTGTATGATAACCAGCTGCTGGTCCTACGTTGGTCAAGTGCACATGTCTGGAGGTCAGCCACTCAGTATTGGAACAGGATGCGGTTTTATTGGAACGGTATTACATGAACTCATGCATGCCCTGGGATTTTTCCATACCAGTTCACGTCATGACCGCGACTCATATGTTGTCGTTATTTCTGAAAATATCAGGAAAGGTAAATATATAAAGGGGGTAAGTTTCTAAAGAAACTGTGGTGCTGCGTCGTTGGGAGGGTATAACAGGGTAATTCAGTTTTATCAGCTGAGTTGATAAAGTAAATTGGCTACCGTAAAGAGTTTGAAAGCTGACGTTTCGAGCGTTAGCCCTTTGTAATTTTCTGACGAAGGGGCTAACGTCAGCTTTAAAACTCTTTACGGTGGCCAATTTACGTTATCAACTCAGTTGATAACACTAAATTACTCAAAGGTTTTCGTTCTCTGTCTATAAAAGCGCAAATAAAATGGACAAAATTTCGCCGTGGTTACCTCACCGGCTTGATTAATATTTGATGATCGCCGTGGTTTTTCAAAAACTCTATTGGTAACCCATAAAAGTTATGAGCCTAACACTTTCTTTTTCTTTACAGGCTATAAAGCAAATTTTAAAAAATATAACCATGGTATTGTAGACAGGCTGGAAGCACCGTATGATATGACGTCTCTGATGCACCTGCCAAGGAACGCCTTTAGTAAAAATGGTCTGAACACTCTGGAAGCACGTGCTGGACCAAACGTCCCATTGGGAAAAAGAGATCGACTGTCTGAAATTGATAAGGCCCAGCTTAATTCACTATATAGCTGCACAGGCTACCCAAGTTAGTCAATGTTCACGCCGTCCGTTTCCCATTTTTAGTTGGGGAATTGCATGTCAGATAGCAAAGGAATGTGTGCGAGTGTGATTATAGGCAAACGGAAAGCAATTACATCAGGAAATTGGAGCTTTAATTCACATCACAACGAACTAATGAGAACTCTGAAGGGTCTTAAGTGCTGAAAAATGCAGTTGACCAAGTTTTGAACTCAAATCACTGAGCGTATGTGGTGCGAATTTGTTTCCTGTTCTTTTTCTTGAATAAAACAAACCAAAATGGCACAGATCGAGTCCGTCAATATAATCAGTCAGCATGAAATCCTGGGTTAACCTCATTTCACTTCAAGGAAAAAATTTATCGGTGTGAAATGAAGGCGTTTAATCATGTCCATGCGCCTTTGGTCTCCAGTGCTTGTATATTTCTGTTGAGCGAAGCTAACTTGCATCCCCCTTGTGAAGCCTCCATTGATTGCAAATTATATTTTTTTTATTATTGTTACAAAAGCACCCGTTTTTTAAATAATTCTAAAATGTTACAACATTTTCTGTAAATTTTATACATACTGTTCCACACTGTAAGCATGCGAAGAGAGAAACATGTAACGCATTCAATTTGCATGTTGGGCATCCTAGTGTGTGGTCTGATTGATTTTTCAAGTAGTCTCTTTATTCCCCGGATAGGTTGTTACAAGGCGTTCGGTATGGAGTCTTTTAAAATCCCCGACTCCAAAATAACAGCCAGTTCATATAAAATGTATCACGAACCTCATCAGGCCAGGCTACATATGCAAGCCAGCGCTTCTGGGGACGGTGCTTGGTGCGCTGGTCAGAACCTACACCAAGGAGAATGGCTACAGGTACATGATTCACATCACACAATCTAGCAATTTATGAGAAAGTACATTTTGAATGATTGACCAGGGAATGTTAGCTACGAAGACTATATGAAGAGGCAGTGGCCAAATTGTTTGTGCCTAAGAATTAAGACAAAGTCTGATTCGAGCCCTTGTCGAAATCATTCCTTTTGTGTTTGAGTAGACTACAAAGCATCTTGTACTCTGGAAGTGCCTATCCTTATTCAAGATTATGGAGTGGTGTAGGCGAGTTGTCTTTAAAGTCTGACGAAACTGTAGGGCTGCGGGCAGCCTAAGTGGTTTAGTTCTTACATAACAGCACTTTCAGTTACAGATTAATACCAAAACTTCGCTTGGACTAACACCCTATCTAGAAAATTTGCAATACTCTATAGTCGTTAGATGGTACGGACGGGGGATTAACTCCCACAGTTTGAGGTAGAGGTTCACCCTGCATGCTGGTGATTTTATGTGCTCTCCTTAAGACCTGAGCGGCGAGGAAGCGAACGGTTTGGAACTGATTTCTCCGAATGTTTCCTTCCTAAACCTCTGGCATCTTCGCCACTCGTGTTTTTGGCTCCGCCATCCAGCGTTTCAAAGCAAATACGAATCAGCTGGCCACGCAGAATTTATGACTTCACCAGGATTTATCAACACCCAGTTTCACAACGCTTAAAGCGGAGCAGTGAAATCTGCAAATTTAAAAAATGAATATTTTGTTGTCATTTTAACTGAATAAATTCTCTGGCCTGATATGTGTTCTTTTTTTTTTTTTTTTATTTTGATTCAGGTGGACCTTAAAGGGAAAAAAGTTGTAACAGGAATTGCAACCCAGGGGAAATTGGGTCTATTTGTCAACGCGTGGACAACATTCCTTGAATTATGGTACAGCTTGGACCAAAACACATGGTATCCAGCATTTAACGGCCAGGTAAACTGTCAGGGTGAAAATAGCCAGACTCAATATATCTTATATTTTAAAAGCCATGTTACCAGAATATCCGCAAAACCAGGTCCACATCGGCACGTACAAGTTTGACCATCAATTTTAGGTCATCATTTAGAATAAGTTCCATCCTGTTTTCTTGATTTATTTGCTACTGTTAGGTGCCTCATCTGGCAAAGGATTTCTCCAAGGTTCAATCTATTTAAAGCAGTTCTATAGAAGTTTCTAAAAGTGTCTCCTTTAACATCTATTTGCTTGCCATTAATCTACACGCGTCACGTGACTGAGTATGCCCTAACGAGAGATTATTAAAAAAAAAAAAAAAAAGGAATTTTGGAGAATACATTATCCTTGGTTATTACCTTGGAAGCTCACAAAGAATTTTCCTTGATGGGGAATGGCTTCTCTTGCGTACTCGAGTGACATGTCACATTCAGACATTCAGGTCAAAAGAGGACTAAAAGAACGAACGTAAAATTCAAAGTTATTTGTTATGATAAAGATTGCATGTGTGCGAAATCGATCGTTCATGTACAGAAGTAACCTTCATCCATGCCTATTTTGACAACTTAATTTATATATATTATTTTCAGTTAATTTCTGCAAACTTTGACATGAATTCGGTTCAATATAATCAAGCGCCAAAGCCTTTCACCGCACGCTACGTGCGATTTGAACCGATGTTTTGGTACAACGAGATTTGTCTCAGGGTGGAAATATACGGCTGTGACGGTGAGTAAAATATTTGACTTAGACAAAACTTTCTTCGCGTGGTCCGAAGTACCGTGTAATAGCTCTAACCTTAAACAGTGACAAAATTCAAGAAATAGCTAGAGCCCAAATGTAGTAGCCAGAGAAAGAAAAAGTGTGCTGGGAACTTGATGTGTTAGGCTCTGTTCACAGTTGCTTTGCCAGTACAGGAAATGATCTAGGTATTTTTTCAATACGAGGTCAAAACTTTGATTCAGTATACAGAGAATTTTGTTTACACAAGAGCCTAAATAGACTAAAAAATATCTGAAGACAAGTAAATTTAATATACTTCATATTGAGTAGTAACATGCGATCATAGCGTTGCAAGAATTTTGGTGTCAGACATGTGATTTAAAGTCCATTGATATGAAGGGGGGAGGAAGGTCTTAACTCCCCAGACCCTCCCCCTAGACAAACGCTGTTATAGCAAATGGAAAAAACGTTATTGGATATGCGTTCCAATTGTTTTTATCATTTTTATCATTTTTCCTTTCAGCTTGATTGCATGCAGCTTCTGTGCCTCCAGAAAAAAGTTTTAAATTTGCCACCAAAACAGTTGTCAAACCCACATTCATCAAGGGCAGTTACTCTCTCGAAACTTCTCAACTCAAATCGTCAGAAACAAACCTCCCCTAAATGGAGGATTAATTTTTATTGACAGTCACTAAAAAAGGAACCATACCGGCGTCGCACTGAGTGTATTATTTGTGGGCTGTGCCCTTTGATAACGGGAGTAGTAATAAATATTATTTTTGTTCGTTGACGTATATTTGACATTCCCCCGTTATCTTCCAACACACAAGACTATCATCATGCAACCATTCAATATTCAATCTAACATACGCAAACTTCGATATGTGCAATACAATTAAAAAAAGAAAATAAGGCGAACAGAAAACTGTAGATTTTTACGCGAGAAGATCGAAAAAAATTGTCCAACAGATTCCTATAATCGAATTAGTTTCTTATACGCCGGTTTCTATCTGTCAGCGAAACACACACAAAAAAAAAATCAGAATTAATTTCTTCCTCATCTCTATCCAAATTCTCTGTTTTTGTTTCGTGTACTGCAATGTTTCGTTGAATTAACACAAAAAACAAAATTCATCTCCTTCAAAAGGCACACTTTATTTCTCACAATCGATACATTAACACTCTATTAAAGAAAGACCTATTCTGGAAATCTGTTTTCCTGTTTTGGAAACCTGTTCCAAAAACATCTTTTACGACACTCTTCTACAAATATTATTCCATATAGAAAATGTTTCACATTTCATAACGAACGACCTGACCTTAAACTGCTTCACTTCACATTTAGAGATTGCTACTTTTTGCGAATCACTCAAAACCGGCAAACCTCGAACGATGGTGTATTTGATTCACAAGTTGAACCAGACACGCGTAGTAATTCGTAAAAAACCTGGATGGCCAATCCAATTGGTCCTTGAAAGATGTACGAATGACTACTTAGGGCGTATAAAGTTTGATAACTAAGTGTTACGGTCATCCATTCGATATCACTCTTTGAAGAAAATTGATACAGAATCCAATTGTCTCTTTGTCTTACTTTCTCTTTTACCGTGAAGCTGGAAGCTTGGTAGTGTGAGCAGTTAAGGAAAGATCATTTGAAAAAGAGAAGGAAGTTGAAAGGCAGACAAAGTAGCACTGAACACACGCCATGAATAGATGTGTTATAACTTAACGCTTCTTTCATAGGTGCCATCCTCACTTAAGTGTCAAACACTTCTAC
The DNA here is from genome assembly GCF_036669915.1 of Pocillopora verrucosa. Taxonomy (NCBI): domain Eukaryota; kingdom Metazoa; phylum Cnidaria; class Anthozoa; order Scleractinia; family Pocilloporidae; genus Pocillopora; species Pocillopora verrucosa. Next base: position 17,006,868 of record NC_089325.1, read on the forward strand.
CTAACCAAAAATTAAACGATACAAATTCATACCATACTATTATAGAAAACAGAGAAGACAAACAGTAATTTAGTCGTGTAAAAACTTCAGCCGAATTTGCTTTCAGATACAAAATTGCATAGCTAATTCAGTGTGACAACTTCTGAGACAATCGTTAACTGCCATAGTGTTCCTTAACCTTATTTAGAAGCGAATCACACATGGTTTTAGCGTCACCCAAAAGCATGCAAGTGTTGGGTTTGTAGAACACTGGGTTATCCACGTCTGCGTACCCGGTGCCCAGAGTGCGCTTCATCACGATCACCTGTCGATTAAAAATGAATTTGGTTACTCAATTTCAAAGCGTTACAGTAGCAACTTGGCTTATACTGTATACTGGCCTATCGAATAACAACGACCTCTAAGCTCAAGTATTCCTGTCTCACATAAAATGGGAGCGTTGGGTGAAAATATACCCATTCTTTTCCATCATTCCCGTCAATAGGGTAATAAGGTTACTTGGGGCGCAAAATTTTTGTTGGTCGGTTTACTCAATGACTACATTTTGTTATGGTACCCAGCTTTAAGAGGAACACGTTATCACCACCATTTGCAATCTTGCTTAGGTAGAAAACATTGACAAAAGGTTTTGTCCGGCCGTTCTTAAATCCTTATGTAGACATGACGTGGAATACAAGGGTTGTTTAGCCAGATATCAAACAAAAAAAGACAAATATACAAAAAACTTCGAGCAACTCGCCTGCTTTGCCTTCCAAACTTCCAGAACAGGCATTCCCGCGATAACAGAGTTGGGATCGTCTTGGGCAGCGGAGTTGACTGTATCGTTCGCACCGATCACCAGAGCGAGGTCAGTCTCGGGGAAGTCTTCATTAATTTCGTCCATCTCTAACACGACGTCATAAGGTACTCCAGCCTCAGCTGCAACAATAAATTGACACGTGTTATTATTAGCGTCGGTGCATAAATAAAATATTAATATTTTTCCGCGCTATTTCGAGGAAAGTGAACTGGAGGCATTGTACATAAACATAACTGGCTTACTTTGAGCCTGAAATTTTCAAGCTCTTGATCTGTGCTGTTTTATGAGTAAAAATCATCTCTTCATAACCGCTAAAATAAGACTGATTTGCTATAAGCAATAACGTTACATACTCGTGCAAGAATACTGAAAGGAGTTTAAGGTACGTTTTCTTTCATCCCTCATGTTTGGACTGCTGCAAAAGAAGACGACTTCCACGGAACTTAAGTTCACTTACCCAGCAATACGTTCAGCTGTCCCGGCATACGTCCTGCGACGGGATGGATCCCGAAGCGTACGTTGAGTCCTCTTTCTTTAAGCTCTTTGACCATGTCAGCGATAGCGTACTGCGCCTTAGCCACAGCTAATCCGTATCCTGGTGTGATGATAACATTCTTTGAAGATGTCAGCATTTCTACGGCGCCTTCCGCGTTGATCTCTGTGTGAGTCCCGGTGATCTTTTCCCTTTCACCCGTGCCTGTTACAACAGAAAATAATGACAAGTTAAGATAATTAACTCACCGTGAAATACACGGGGAGGGGTTGAAAAGTCTCCAAGCCGGAGGCTGTCGCAGATGATTGAAGCTTAAAACTAAGAACTGCGAGTCGCTGAGCACGTGCGTCTTTCATGTGTTATTCCAGTTTAACCGGCATATTAAGTAACTAAATAAAAATCGACGCGCGCGCGCGGTACGAGAATTACACCATCATAACTGCTGTTTCCCAACTTCAATAAACAATCCACGGAAGATAAAGCAGATTAACCGTACACTGCATTGAGGCATTTTCCGTATAAGTTGTGGGAAATGAAACAATAGTAATACACCTTGCTTATAATAAACAGTTCCTTCAGTCAGTGACAAAAGAATAGTCCTATCAATGAAGAATGACATTAATAAAGAAATTACGGCGAAGTCTCATAATCGTTCGTTAGTAGATTTACGTCATAATAGCAAGCGTAAATTTGAGACATAATCAAGAGTGAAATGATTCGTTTTAGATTCTAACAACAAATGAATTCTCCTTGAAGTAATGTTTTCTTCTTTGTCCAGCCTTGTTTGGGGATCGTCGGAGGGAAACCAAGAGCGTGTGAACAGCGATCAGGTATTGTTTGACGACTCCAAGGTTACAGAAGACGACTGGGTATTGATTGAAGAAATACGGAACCATGGCGAGTCTGCACACGAAGACAGACGGGTGCCGTCTCTTCAAACCTTGCCTGAGGCCAAGGAATTGCAACTCAGTGACAGCGTAGAAGATAACTCTGCAGCGCCGGGATGTTCCTCACGAACTGATAATACAGATTTGAACGCAACAACTTCTCATGGGTTTTTGTTCACTGAGAAACAATCAAATATAAGCAACAAGTCATCGCTGGAAATCCTCTTTGCCGAAGTTCAGCCGAATGAAACCGAAAGCAAAGAGATCTCCGACTGCTCGATGAAAACCGACGAAACTGACGTCGGCGAGAAATCTTCGCTGCAATTTCTTTTTGACGAATCGTTCCACGGCGACACTGCAACCGGTGGACAAAGCGCTGCATCACAATTCTTTATCAAACCGATGCCCGATCCTCCAATTATTCAAGTTCCAAGTACTAGCCAACCACAACGACAATTCAACCACAGATCGTACAGCGCCGACTATTTCCGAGGAAATCCCGACGTAGTTGTTGAGCCGACCGTGTTGAGGCGTCGTCACGTGAGTAGACTTTCTAAGCGCTCAGGTGATTCTGCGTCTGCCATGGTTGGTCCAGTTGTGGTTCAAAAGAAAACGAAACTTCCTCCTGAAGGAACTTCCAGTGTGGTGCATGGAGACGATACAAGGAAGAGAACCAAGCGAGCTAACAGCGTTGCATGCGTGCAAAGCAATAACACTCACGGAAGAAGAAGAAAGCGGACGGCGGACAAGTGTAGTGGAAAAGGTGGCCGAAGAAACTGTTAGCAATCTCCTTTTAACGGATGTTGCGTCGATATTATCGGACATGCTGAGGTGACTTCAAGTCAATCTGCTCTTGGATGATGCCGTATTGCGTTTACAGGTTTTCTAGTGCACTAATTCTTCATACCTTTACCCAGTAATCGAATCAGTGAGTTACACTTTCGCATGTTTAGCCAACCGTTGTCCTTCCTTCTCAATAAAAAAACCTAAACCAACTTTTCAAAATCGTTCATTGATGACGCTTTAATGACGTAGCCACTGCACCCTAGGCCTCGAAATTGAGAAGTTCTATGGAATGGTAAAACTAAGAAAAGTATCCTGATCTTCTCAACCGCTTCGCTCAACCGAGTGTAAATAAGAAAAGGGGGGTAACTTTCTATGGAAACTGTGGTGCTGCGTCGCTGAGGGTATTACAAAATAATTTGGTTTATCAACTAAGATAATAATATAAACTGGCCACCGTTAAGAGTTTCTGAAGCCAGCGTTTCGAAAATTAGCCTTTCGCTTTTTTTTTTTACCAAATTATCGAGGATAAACCAGCAAAACTTTCGATTTTGGTAATAGAACCAAGACGGAAAAAAAGTACGGAGATGAAATGCACATCACGGTATTTTCGTGATAAAAGATCAACTTAATTATTCACGAAATGATATTTTGCGTTAGACGAGAGCATAAGAGTTCACCTGCAGCCCGCTACAGTTTTACTGTTGAACTATACATAGTGGGTACCGTGAACTGTCGCTTATACAACTTCGTTAGGAGTTTTAGGAGGGCTTATATCTGGAATATGTAAAGCGCTTCGAAACGAGTTCTAGAAGTGCTGATCAAAATAGGATTTGTGTTTATACTGGTTTTTAAATAAGCTTCAATACATCAAAACAAATCAAATTCATTTCAGTGCATTTGGAACAGAATTAACTAACAACAGCAACAAAGTTAGAACATAACAAAACGGAAGCTCAGACTTTTCCTTTTAGGTTCGTCTTTGATAATTGAAAAGAGGTAATAAACTTATTGTCCCACAATAAGTTTTCAAATTTTCTGTTTAAAGTAGCCCACTCAGAACAAGAAAAGCTAGAGGAGGAGGGGTTTATATCGGGGGTGGGTAGGGGGGGGTGTGTTAACAATCGGATGTATATTTTTGTTTACAGGTAGATGGGTCGGGGTGGGGTGGGTGGGGGGAGGATTATGAGCAACAGTTTACGATGTCTCAAGTTCATCAATAAGAACATTGATTAAAACTGTGCAGACTCACCAGTAGACAATGTTCCGTATCCACCGAACAGAACATTAGCTAAGGACCGATTCATAGCTTTGCACATGATATACGACAGGATTCCTCCAGAGAATCCCACAAGAGCTCCCACGATGGTCAGCAAATCGTTGTTCAACATGAACCCCTCTGCACAAAGGGCCCAACCACTGTAGCTGTTGAGAACAGTGATAACCACAGGCATGTCTGCTCCACCAATCGATGCTGTCATGTGCACACCCATGATGGAGGACAGTGCGGCCGTAGTACCTACAGTTCACAAGATAAAAAGCAAATAGTTATCAGATGTATTAGTAAACATGTTTTGCATCATGCTAGGGACTTAATTGCTTTATGAAATCAATTTGTCTTTTCAAAATGTTTCTGTCCATTCTTGGTCAAGAAGGTAAATGGAGTAAAACAATAAGTTAAGAATACAACAATTTTTTTAAAGTAGAGTGAGGTAGTCATAACGCATGGTAAACTTGTGGAGAGCGCATTTCCTTCAACCCAAACAAGAATCTAATTTCTCCTCAAGCATTTAGGTTATGAGAATTAAAGAAATGGTCACCAACTAAAGAAGCTCTTGATTGTTAGACAATTTCTCCTCGTCAGCACCTCAAGAAATGTATGGAGAACAGTATGGAGAATATGCCTCGCGAAAATGAGACTGTAACATGTAAAAAATTTTAAAACATACTAACCCAACATTGGTATTCCGACTGCAGCACTGTCGGTACCCATATACCAGCCCATGGCTGCAACATTGGCCAATGCCATGCCAATATTCAGTTGGTTTTTGAGAGGTAGATTCAAAGCCTTCGAGTCAAGCAACCCGTGAAGCTTGCCAAATGCCACCAGAGAACCCGTGAACGTCACTCCACCAATAAAGGTGCCGAGAAATATAGCCGCTTTATGGACATTCCCTGAAGGATCGTCAGCAAAAAGGTCCACATCAGCCAAGTACTTAGCAATGGCCGTAAGAACTGCAGCCAAGCCAACAAAACTGTGGAATGCTGCAACAAGCTGCGGGAGATCGCTGACAGCAATGCGGCTGGAGATGATGGCCCCAATGGTGCCACCCACACCCATCATGGCACCCATCTGTGTCAGCACATCATGGGAAGGTGCCAGAGCACCCATTGTAGCCGTCATACCGGTACCTATCCCGATAATACCTGTAAGCAATCAATAATAACTGGGTTAGCTACTATTAAACTGAATATGAGCGATTACAGAAAACAAACCGAACGTTTATAGGTAAGGACAAGAGAACAGAAAATTTTATTAAGGCCTATTTTCTAGACAATCACTCTCGAGTTGCTTTGAGACATGTACATATACATGTGCCTGACGTGCTGCTCAACTGTTTGGTGGAGAACCAATTAATAGACGTCGTATCCTTGTATCCTTCCCAACAAAACTAGCCCTTCCTCAACAAAAACTTGTTTTATCGGTATATGCACTGCACGTAGCCATACGACTATCCCTGAGAAAACTACAGTCCATTGTTCACTCGAACATTACTATGTTTTCTCGTCTCGAAAGTCTCGAAACTAGCCTCCAGCCTCGATTCTCGACAACTTCGAGGATCGAGGATCGAGTTTTTCGAAGGCCTGTCAACTTACCTCCGCGCGGTATTGTACATTAATACTCATCAACATACCGAGGGCATTTCCTTGTCTGGCCGTGGTCTGAGTGGAAAGGCCCCCAAGAGCACCAACACAGCACAGTGACGAGGCCAGGTACGCCATCTGATCGATATCAGGATACCCAGCCATCTTACCCGCAGCATAGCCACCTAGAACAGCTGCCCCAGGGATGGCATATAGGTAGGTGTACTCAGGGGGGTCATCTAAGAGAAAAATTTATTAGAAACCACAGTCATGTTTATCAACAGTTTTATACAAATACAGATAGATTATTATAAAAGTGCCCTCTAAACAGTAGATTTTGGTAAGTTAAAGGCATTCTGTAAGAACATAATTTATACTTCTTGATACAGTCCTGATAAAGTTACTAGCTTGTATATGAGAACAAGAAAAAGGTGAGGCTAAGAAAGACACATACTCAATCTACATTCATGTCAACAAAAATCCAAATCTACATTATAGCTAAGAGAAGATTGCATAATAGCAGTCCAGACAATCTGCGGTCTAACACTCTTGTTGACCTTTTGTGTATAATACTGTTCGCACTAGCAGATAAGCTGCACTTACAGATAAGCCGCACCCTGAGTTTGGCAACTCAAATTTTGGGAAAGAAGTTGCAGTTTATCCACTAGTGTTTAGGATATGCTGTTTCCTTCTTAGTAATTGAAAACCTTATAGACTTTGGCAAATAAACGTTTTGTTTTTCTCACTCAGTTGAGCTTAAGTGCAGAAAAACAGTCTGCAGTCTTTTGAAAACAGCCCAAATAACCTTCTATTACTTTCTGTGTGTCAATGGAACATTTTAAAACCATATTACTTTGTCTTGAACTGCAGGGTAAAGATTTCAAATAGAGAAATGATTACCACAGTGTTAAAATATGAAATGTAAAAGACCTTTCAGTGTATTGCTGAAATAGTCATACAGATGCCTATATTTAACAGAGCAAAATCATTTAACTCTTTCAGTACATCAGTGAAGCACTCATACCTGGCCTCCTAAACATATCCAACATGCGCTTAGTGATGATAAATCCACCTGTGATGTTTATACTGGATACCAAAGTTGCCATTGCAGCAAGGGACGTCGCAGTGTTGTTGGGTAACACCCCTCCACCCATTAGCACCAACCCCCCTGCTGCTGTGATACCTGATATAGCATTAGTTACGGACATCAGGGGGGAGTGCAGTGCAGGTGTCACACCCCAAACAACCTTGTAACCAATCACACCAGCTAGAGAGAATGTAGTTACCATGGTAGCAAAGGCAGGATTGGGTGAAATGACTCCCAGGCCAAGAAGAGAACCGAGGCCAGCTGTGGAGTAAAACAGACCAAACATTGTGTGTAAATAATAACCCCTGTAAATACACTACAAAGTGAAAACACTACAAAGAATTCCGGTACAATTAGGAATTGCAGAGTGCTCCATCAAATTGGATTAAAAAGAAACAACTAGCTTGTATCCTTCCATTGCTACATTAAAAACTATGTGTTTTTAAATAATCTTACTTTCTTGACCTTGCACTTGGCCATGAAGCAAACAGATCCACAAAATGCATCACTTACAGTGTATACTCAACTAAACTAATAAAATGCACTGTAATCAGACTTAAGTATCTATGTAACATGTACACATATCATACCAGCTGCCAGTACAAGTCATTACCCATTTACATGCACATGTGCTGGTACACTTTACTGTTTGCACTTTATTGCATATCAAAAATATGTACATGTAGAGCACATGGCACTAGCAACTAACCCAATGTACAAGGGGCTGAAATTTGAACTAAGACATGCCTCTCAGATTTACAGCATGCCACTTATTTCCTCCAATAATTGCCAACCCCCTAAGCCATAATATAAAACAAGCACCTCTCTTAGATAAGCTCTACCACACTTCCCCCCCCCCCCCCTCCTTCACTTAGGAAAACCTGTTTTTGTTGCCCCTTCATTTATAACTTTTTAAGCTTCAACTAGAGCAGTATCAGCACAGGTCAGTAGTTTATTAATAATAGCACCCTTCCTATAAGCACCCTTCCTTTACGAAAAAATGGGCAACCAGGTGCTTATTCAAGAAAATGCAGTAACCATAATTTTCAAAGGCCCATTCCCACCCCCATACAATCAATAATTGCCATACTTGCTGTCAAACCAGTCTCCCACATGGTGGCATTTAGTGGCGACTGCTCTGGTGGTTTCACAAGTTGTTTTGGCTTGGGTGGAGCAGGAGGGGGAACTTCAACTCTTGGAGGTGGCCACATCATCTCTCCATCTTGAAGAACAATGGAACCCCGCACCACTTCATCTTTCAGATCAATGGCAAATTCTCCTTTTCCTCCCATGGAGAGAAGGTACTTTGTAAGGTTGTTTGCATAAAGTGTACTTGACTGAGTGGGCAGGCGGCTTGGTAAGTCAGTATATCCAACAACCTGTTGGGGTTGATAAAACCAGATGAATTAGGGGAACAATTTTCTCATAACTGGTGTCAAAAGTAATGAACAATTACATTAGTTAAAAGCTTTAATACCCTTTGGATGGTCTAGAAACCTAGTGCCACCTGTGATAAAGGCTGTTCACATAAGTTTACTAAAGGGTCCTGAGACCTTGTGCCCAGAGGAAAACAAAACCCTGGGTTCTTGGCCTTACAATGAACCCCTTGCCTCCCCTAAGAGTGAGTAGCATCTAATTTCCCATTATAATATCACCCACGAATCAAAGTTAGAAGAATAAAGGAAATAAGCACCAAGTTAAGACTGAAGCTCCTGATTGTTAACCAGATTCTCCTTGTCAGTGAATATTAAGGTGTAAACAAAGTGTATCTTATATTAATTTAGTTAGTCCACCTAAAAAAGAAGCAAAAAGCCTTGCAGCATACAGCAGGAAATTTTGTTGCAACTTACATTTACACCATTGTGATTATAAAGTTCACCGGGCTTGGTTAGTTCACAGTTGCCTCCAGTCTCAGCAGCTAAGTCCATGATCACTGAACCTGGTTTCATGGACTCCACCATCTCTTTTGTAATCAGTTTTGGGGCAGGCTTCCCAGGAATCAATGCTGTTGTTACAACAATATCCACCTCCTTACACTGCTTAGCAAATAATTCCATTTCTGCTTTTATGAATTCTGGTGACATCTCTTTGGCATAACCACCAGCACCTGTGGTAACACGAAAAATATATTAACAATAAAAACTCATACAAAGATCAGCTTATGTCTGGCAAACAGCCAAAAATGTTCTCATGTAGTGGATGCTCATTTCATGAAAAGTATGCCCCAGAAACCATAAACTTTTTTGATTCACATTTAAAAAAGTATAGTTACATAAAATCTAATCAAACTTCGCATTTCCAAGAATAACCCAGCTATTCAAAAATTGTTGTCAAATGTACTTAATTTGAGCACTTCTTGCACAGTAATTTCTTTTCAGCACCCGCAAGATTACAAATTAAGATGGCTAGCACTCTAAAGAAACCTACAGTTCTCCACACAACTTAGGTTTTATACATTTCCTTTAAAAATATATAACACACTGCTCTTATAGTTATCCCAAAGGGAAATTATCAATTGGGTCATTGTGAAGAAGAGCTCCCCAAAAAACCTGTCAGCCGACTGTCGGTCAACTGTCGGCCGACAGTTGACCGACAGGTTACCAACAGTCTACCGACAGCTAACCAAAAGGTTAAGAAAAAAGAGAAATTGTGATGTATGACTCGACAGACTTCACCTACTTACCGATCGGCGGCAAAGTTGAAAGTATGTAAAGAAACGTTTCTTCCAAAATGTTGTTATCAGATGCATATAGGATATATTACTTGCGTAATTTACAACACACCAGACAATAGACTATTTCCAATTTCAAGTTTAATAAATGATACAACTGTGAATCTTTTTACTCGTTATGTTAAGTAATAAATTACTATACATAACAATTCGATAATTAGACTTGGATGCGTGATGCGATAATTGATGTTAGTTATGTCGGTTCAATACTTTTTTTTATTTTGTGGCTCCTAAAGGAGCCGTTTGTTTGTAAAACTAAGTAAACTTAGTTTGGTGGGCAGAACTCTGCGATGGCTTCGAGCAAGTTGTCAAACGGATCACCAGGGTAGCAGTTCGAGGCACGATTCTACGAGTGAAGTATCTTGTATATTTCACCACTCACAAAACGGCTCCTTTAGGAGCCACCAAATCTATGAAAGGCTATTCTTGTCAATGTATTACACATGTTAGATGTTGTATCAAGCGAAAACCAAGAGAAAACATTAACCGACAGGTTTTTTGGGGAGCTCTTCTTCACAATTACCATCAATTGTAATGGAAGGCAATTAACAGTGTTTTTGTGTCCTTACTGACCTTCACCAGACTCTTCGATCCCAGTAATCTCCAGAAACTCTGCACCAAGAGATTGAACCTGTTCCTTTACAGCTGCTCTTGTATCAAAGCCACGCACAATTGCCCCCATGTTCCTGGCTGTAGCTATTGCTGATAAGCCAGCAACACCACCACCTGGTTTAATAAAAATAATTCATTAAAGTACATGTCAGTAATATTTCCTTGAATAGGTATCTCAAACAGAGCAAGTTAAAATGAAGTGATACAAGTAATCCAGGATTCTAACAGCTTTATTTCAGTTTATAATTGTGACTGGTCTAATGCTAAAGCCACCAGGATTTGGCATCTTGTGTTCTCTCTCATTACTGCCAGTGTCCTTGTGACATTTTCCTTTGCTCTGATTGGTCATTGCAATCACTCTGGTTATGGATTTATGATACTCAATTGAGACACCTTCTGAAATTTGCAATTAACTTAACCCTTTAACTCCCAGATATGATATACATGGAACTTCTCCCTATAATATTCATGCATTATGCAACAAACAGGTAATGAGAATACTCAGACTTTTCAGGTAAAAGGGTTTTTTTAACTATCACCAAATTCTCAGAACTAATTTACCAGGAAATTTGTAAGAGGTAGAGAGGACAGTTAAAATCAGATCTTGGGACTTAAAGGGTTAAGTAACCTCTTGTAATATTTCTTGAATAATACTAATGGCAAAGTCCTTCTTTACCAAATGCCTAAGGAGTCAAATAGAATACAACAAACACAACCATAGCAAACACAACCACAGCAAACACAACCACAGCAAACACAACCACAGCAAACACAACCACAGCAAACACAACCACAGCAAACACAACCACAGCAAACACAACCACAGCAAACACAACCACAGCAAACACAACCACAGCAAACACAACCACAGCAAACACAACTACAAACACAACCACAGCAATTTGAAAAGAGGTACAGGCATGCAAGAGTAATGAGGAGGAAAGTACCATCACTTTTATATACAACTTGTGCTACAAGCAATACTGGTACATTCTCTGTCAAAGATGAATTCTTTTGCAAGAGATTTTGCTATAATTTTTGTTTAAAATGCAATATTAATTTACTGTTTATTTCAGAAAGGGAAGAGGGATAAAAAGAAAAATTAATAAGGATGTGACATTCATTTACCATTGATCATACAATTCAACAATTAAAGGTAGACAAAGTCAGAAAAAACAAGGGGTTTAAAGAGATGCACAAATGTAAAACAATGGAACAGAGCACCAGTAAGATGGTACATGAAAGGACTACATAAGTTTTAATGATTACCCTTACCTATGACAAGAATCTTTGCTGGAGGAACTTTCCCTGCAGCAGTAATCTGTCCAGTGAAAAATCTTCCAAACAAATTTGCAGCTTCTATAACTGCTTTGTAACCTGCTATGTTGGCCATGGAGCTGAGGGCATCAAATGTCTGTGCACGGCTTATCCTCGGAATACAATCAACACCAAAAGCTGTTATTTTCCTTTTAGCTAATACATCCAGCAAATCCTTGTTCTGGGCTGGATACAGAAAACTGATCAGTTTGCCACCTTCCTTCATAAGATCAGCTTCATTTTGTTGAGGTGGCCGCACCTGATATGGACAAATTAATGGTTTAAGCAATGCTCAATGAATCATATGATATGCCTTTGTTTACTGCAAATGATAGGATTACATAAACTCATTTTTGCACAATTGCACTCTAAGAGAAAAAATTGTTGTCAGTGATAAAATAAGTAGCATTAAGATGCTGAACAATAGTGTACATTTCACAACATTTGATGATGTAATACATGTACATTTAATTTATATTTTCAACCTTATCCACTGGAATGCATAAACAAATATTGAGTTGGTAAATATAATCTGATTTCAGCTGAACAAAGCCGACAGTGCCCAACCTACATGTATTAAAGTAGATCACACACAGATATAATGGTTGTTTAATCAAATATCATAAGGATTGTTAGTGTTTAAATATTATTTCTTATTTCATATGCACAAACTTAGATCACAGTTTTATTGCCCTGACAATTAAAAAAAACAAGCAAAATAAATGTAGTCAATACAGTTGTTCTCCCTTCTTTTAGGCAGGACAAGTGATTTCTCAAGGATTTCACACAATTTGACGCTGTAATTAAAGGTACTGCAGGCTACCCTGTATTAAACTGATAAAACTTTCTCACCTTAAGTACAATGTCTGAGCCTAGAGCCTCCTTTACTGACTTAACCTCTGCTCCAGCAGCAACATAATCAGAGTCAAGAAACTTAGCCCCAGTACCTGCTCCTGCTTCTACCACAACATTAAATCCCTGTTTAGTCAACTGTTTAACAGCTTCAGGTGACAGCGCCACTCTTCTCTCTCCATCATGGATCTCTTTTGGGACACCAATTGTCAGCTTGTCATAAGGGACACCACTAACTGACTCAGGCTCAGATTTATCTGTCACACAAATACATTAATTTTTGTACATTATCAGAATATGCGTTTTGTTTTCTCTTTGAAGGAAACTTTTAGGGCAAATGACACCCTCCACAACATTTATTTTTGGCTGTTAATAGGGTATAACTGATAAATTTCCAGCTCCTACGACAGGATATAAAGTTCTCACAATTTAACAACCATATTTTAAAGAGCTCCCAAGATTATCTTTGTTTACAGAAAAGTCCTTTTTCAATTGTAGTTTCTTTCTACCAACATATGACCACTTGCTTTGTGTTTTTTAAATCATTTTAACCCAATTTATTTACATGTGCATGTTGAAAAAGTGATTAGGCATCACAAAATGCCATGACAGGAAGGTGAAATATATAGTGTTCCTATGCTAAGATTGCTGGTATACCTTTTGCTTCATTGGCACAAAATCTTACAGTTCCCGCCAGAAGCTTTGGGTAGAAATAACAATCCTGAAAGACATAAAGCTTCATTGTAAACATTTATATTTTAAATTCTCCTTCAATATTTTCTGTAGATTGCACAGTTTTGTAGGCTTCTGTTGACTTTGTAAAAATTGCTATAATTATAGTCAAATCTGTGATGATTAACAGGGGATTCAATAACTTTTTCCATAAGCAGATGGCAATGGTGTAATGCGCAGCTGTGCCCAGGAAGAGGCAGAAAGGCCAAACCCAAACATGAGAGCATGCTCCCATAAGAGGTCTTGTACACTGCAGTAAACTGCCAGTAAACAACTTTTCATAAAACTTCTGAATATGCAGGGCTCAAAACAAATTTTCTTGTTAATAAAGGAGCTGCTTGCCTACTTTCCTGAAATGAAAGCCACATAAAGGTGGATTATAATCTAATTTAAAAGTTAAAGCAAGTTCAAACATGTGAGTGTATCTGCAGGATAGTTGTAGCTGATTAGCACAATATACAGTTACTGTAGGTCAAAACCAGCTCAAAATTAAATAAATTCCAGGTATTCTTACCCCTTTTTCAAATTCTTTTTCCCCCCAATTTTCACATTTTACAATTTTGTCAAACACTAAGAAATGTCAAACTATAACAACATGTAACATTCTATTGACATTACCAAATTATCCAACAACACTCATGATACTTAGTTTTATACTTCACAAACTTTACTTTTTACCTTGAAAGTGGAACATCTTGGTGAACAAGTGGTCTTTCCATAGCTACCTAATACACTCTTAGTTCCTGAGAAACAGAATACAAATAACTAATGACCTCACTTGACACTGGGCAAAAGCAGTTTATCAGATTCAAAACTGAAATCTTGTTTATTTTCTTAAAAAAAAAAACTACTACTTGCTTAGAATGCTCTCTTATAACCATATGCTTAGAATGCTCTCTTATAACCATATGATCTGAATTCATTTTCTGAATAGCATTATAAAAGCACATGATGAGCCAATCAGGTTCTAGGATTTAAGTTTCTGGCCCACTGATATGCTTCAAAAAAAAAAAAAACAATTACTTGTCAATCTTGATATTCAACTTAACCCTTTAACTCCCAAGATCTTATTATTAATTCTCCCTCTAACTCCTACACATTCCCTTGTAAATTAATTATAAAAATTTGGTGTTAGATCAAGATAACATAAGTATTCTCATTACCTGTTTGCTGGATAACATATGGATATTACAGAGAGAAGTTAAATGTTAATAACTTCTGGGAGTTAAAGGGTTAAACCTACCAACTAAGGATTGTCCATGGAAGCGCCTGGCTACACTTAAGCCAGCTCTGAGGAACATTCTGATGCACTCAGGACCTGATGAGGTACACAATGCATAGAGGTTGAACTAATGTACAAGAAAAATTTGCTCAAGCATGTTATAATAGAGAACATGTAATTAAAAAAAAGATCCACACAGAGTGAGGATTATACCTCTATCAGTATATCATGACACTTTCCAGTAAAGAAACATTTTTGACAATAGTTTTCTTAATGTTTTTTTTTTTTCAAACAAACAAACCTATAACTACTATGGTTTAAGGAAGCATAAAGCTCCAACAGCTATTATAGAACAACAATAAAACAGTGTTCCATTGTAGCTCAGCCATTTCAAAGCTACAAACCAAAAGGATATTCATTTAGCTGATAACCAGTTCCTTCCTTTTTGACTACTACTGAGAATTTAGTGTCAACATCACTTAATGTTCCTTAATTATCAGTTTGCTGTCTCCTTGATAGTGAAAGAACACAGTGAAAGAAATTCATCTTTTGGCATCTAGAGGTTGAGGGGTTAATAACTGGCTGATCAAGTTGGTTTTATTTCTAACTGATATGTAAAATTGAATCATGTTGAAACTAATTTTGACAAAAGGGGGTGTGTTAGAGGTGGGGTAAATAATGTATACCGAATGTACAGAGCTAATTATGGAAAGAATCTAACAAAGTACCACTACTCTGAGGGAAAGAACAAACCAAATGACAGAGACTCATTGAGCATCAATAAAGTTAATCACATATTAGTGCATTTGTGACAGAGGTAATAAAAACAACAGTAAAGGTAAGTTAGGTGCATAAACAGGTACCATGTTGTTTTGTCAAAATGTGAACTAATGCAGTAAATGCCCTTTAGTAGCATATTTTCCAGTTCTCCAAACTGTTATTTTTAATTCCGTAAACTAACTTCATTTCACATATAGATCAAATGATTCACGGTGTATAAGTGCCAAATACTTTGAGGTGTTGAATATTGACGAGGAATGTATCGTGTATATTGTTTTATTTGGCTGGCGCCAGAGGAAAGAAGAAAACAAAAATTATGCAGACTGAGGGAAATTTAGTTAAAACTGCACAGCTCAAATAAAATGCTTATTTTGCGAGCTAAAACTAAGTTATATTTCTTCCCAATGTGATACATTTGCCCGCACGTGCTAAGACCCAACGAATCAAGTATCTATCTCTCCAACAAATGGAACTCCGCTTGGATTGCACGCAATGCAAAATGTTCTGGAAGCCTTCACTCTTCTATCAAGTCGAAACAAACTTTGCAAATGTACGAAAGTACAATACTTTATAAATGTACGTAAGCTGCTGCTTTTAAGATGCTAGCACGGCCAGGGGTTTGAATGATTCATTGTACTCTTGGGTCCTTCGATGTGATGTTGTTTCAATTGTCGAAATAGGATCACACAAAGGCTCAAAAGATTCTAATGAGGAATAAAACCGCTCTGCATTTTCTACAGTGGACTAAAAAGTTAACCTATCCTTGGGTTTGTAACTGCAGATCTCTTTGTTTTTATTCTTCCGCATCTTAAATTTAACATGACCGTCCCTGAGGAGGACGCCATTTTTAAGCTGGCGTGCTTCACAATATTTCCGCTTGAGTCATGAGGATGAAGTGAAAAAAGAAACATAGAGCTAAAGTCTCACCTTGCTAGGAGTCCTTTTAAAGGACTTCCTCCTCGTTTATTTCCTGGAGTGAAAATTACCCTAGCACGTAAGTCTGCAGCAACCCGAGCGTTCAGTCGGGCTCTCACAACAAGAACAAAAGGCTTGGCTGCTTAGTAAATAAACAGAAACAAACAAATGTCGGCGAATCAAGAATCACCAGCTCATTCCCTTGGGTGCAAACCCGCCAAACTTGAATAACTTGATTGATCGTAGGACACAGACCTTTCAAGACTCAGACTAATACCCCACTCACACCAGCAAACTTAAATGGAACCGAGTTTAACCTAATAAAAATCAGAAACAAACCTCTGAATAACTGAATTTTCCAGAGAATTCAAGTAGCCTCTTACATGCTACATTTGAAGTACCATCAAAAATATAAAATAAGAACATTATCATAACTATTATCAATCAGCTACACGGCTCAGTGAAGTGCAGGAATGTTTACCACATCACGAATAACATGGCCTGAAGAGAAGAGGCGTGATTTTGGAGATCTTGTACCCAGTACTTCACAGGTAAACCTTTGTATCTAATCTCCTGAGAAATGGTCAGAAGGAGGGAGGGGGGAGGGTGGGGCTTCCCCGCCCCTCCCCTACCGTCCACTCTAAATCTGAAAGGTCATAAATCAAACATGGCTGGCGGGATAAACGATCATGAGTTTGTAACGCTAACTCTTCCTAACGAGACGCCTGCACTTCAGGCTGTAACTAACACCTGAAGTTCACATACCTGCATCAGGTTGAATAAGGGGAATGTTAATAATAGTGGCGCACGGGAACTGCTGTTCTATAACCCAACGCGGTCAAGTTGAATACACATAAGTCTCTCACTTTTAAGTGTGGGACTCACAAAAATACCCACGTGACTAAGTAAACATTTCGAATTAATATTTTATCTCCTTTTCATACAGATTGAAACTGCTTTTCTCTTTCTGAGCTTAACATATTATCGCACCTTCAGTAGAGATGTCCTGCATAATAACTGAAGTAACAACTTTTTAGAAGGGACTGCTTTTAACTCAGACATTCATTAGCCAATAAGACATAAGCTGCTTGTCAAAAATGGCGTTGAGATAGGTTCCTCAGTGACAATTTCTCGTTATCAGTCATGCTTGATACGAATGAATGTCTTAGGCCCGGTTCATAGGTAGAGAGAGGTAGAGTTATTATAGCGGACGAAAATACTCGAAGGCTCCTTATTTTGCAAAAGAATTCTCGCAGGTACAAAAGGAGGTTGCTCACAATGTAACAATATGTGCCGCAATCTGTGCAGAAAAAAGAAGGTTAATACTACAAATTATAGTTGTTAATGTGCTTCTTGTGTCTTGAGAAAATGCAGCAAAAGAATACCGATCCTGCGGTATCAGATGACGTTTTTGATTTATGAAAGGAAAGGGAAATTTTCAAAACCTATTACAGCTCTTTGGATTGGGAAAGGAAAGATGATATTGTTTACTTGTTCCTAAAATTTCACATAAGTAAGCATAAAGCAATACTCATAGCAGGGTGGAAAAAGTACCTCAACAGCGTGACTACACGTTAGGGAGTTTGAGCTTAAGGGGTTGATTTGAGGTTGATTTGCTCTCCTGAACTCATCACTAGCTCTACACTCAGATTTAAAAGGGCTTTGGTTACTGCGTATTCCTCTGTCGATTTACCAGTTTGACGATCAAGTGTCAGAGGAGTTTTTGCCATTGATCGTTCAAGGCAAACTTTCTTGCACCTCTCTTTGTCTGCTTCTCGTTCGCAAGATGCCTTCCGTTTACGATTGAGTCGCGACACCTAGGCTGTTGGCGTTTATTATCCAGGAGTTGAGGTATCGTAAATCGTTTTTGCAAGTGCCATAAGCACATTTCTATGTCGTAACCATTATGTTTAGGTATACACTTACTAGACAACTGCAATCGTACACGTTCATAGAGTTGAAATCGGTTTTAATTTTGGGAATCAAGGCTTCCTCACGTTCTACAGCGATTCGTGGGCACTAATTTCCTGTCAGACGTGGATTTATTTGAAAATCTACGCACTAAATACCCTGAAAATACCTGATCAGATACATCACTGTACGCAGAACTAATTCGATTATTCTATGCCGCAGCGCTTCCTGTAACTTTTTTCGCATCTGCTTCAAGTGCAGCGAAACGACAACTTGCTTGACAAATGATCAAATAAATGATAAAAGAAAGAGGTCAATTTTGAGTGAAGAAACGTTTTTTGAAAGTGGGCAGTTATTTAAGAAAAATTTCCCAAGCCGAGTTTGGATACACGTGCTGCGAGCTCGACTCAATGTCCGAACTTTCAGGGTTTGTGTACATCAAAAGTCACGTGACACTATACGTGAAATCTAAAGCCCAAAAGGTGAATTGATCGGAAGCATTATGATTAAGTACTTTGTTGTTCATGTCGAAAGTCCCGTGAAATTGTTTGGTTTAGTGTTGTAACAAAAAATTTTTTTAGTCTTCCATGGTCAGCCAGCCGGCATGCCCATTCATATATGCCAGTGGTGAAGAAACAAGTTCACTCAGAGAGGAGACTGGAAAGAAGAGAGAGAAAAATACTAAAAGAGTGAAGACAGTCTGCAAAAGAGCAGAGTCAGAATTCTGTAGTTAGAGAAGAATTATTTAGTGTCAATCAAATTGTGATCAACCAGAGTTACACAGAATGAAATAAGCTCGGATGTTAGTAGAACTGTGTACCGACTGGGGAACCGAGTAATTTATTGAGTAAAAAGAGAAAAAGACATTATTCTCTTCATCCGGTGGAAGTTCCAAGTTACTGAAACTAATTGAGGTTTTAAAACCTCGATTTGTTTATTTTACGAAGTAGGACATCTTTCAAATGATCGACATTATACTTAATAAGAAACAATTCCATTAAAAACGCTTGAGCCAGTAAGAGTTCTGGGTTATTGACTGAATGATTGAGGTTTTAAAACCCCATTGTAGATATTTGACTCAGTATGACATCTTTCAAGTGACCGACATTTTTATTTTACACTCAGTCATAAGAAACAATTCCATTAAAAACGCTTGAGCAAGTGGGGATTCTGGGTTAACGACTGAATGATTGGGGATTTAAAACCCCAATGTAGATATTTGACTTAGTAAGACGTCTCTCAAGTGACCAATACTTCTATTTTACGCTCAGTCATAGGAAACAATTCCACCGGAACTCGGATATGACATTGATCCGATGGACAATCTTTAATTAGACGCCTCGATAACATTTTTGGAAACTTTTAGCGAGATATGAAATTAAGCCTGCTATTTAACCTTCGCGTGACCTACAAGTTTTCTCATGGGAAAGAAATAAAGCCAAATTAATCCTCGGACTGGAAAATGTCTTGAATGCGTTATCCATGCCTTAACTGACATTTTACCTATGCCCCGCGGCTCACAACTCACAGACACCTGCAGTACTTTACCCAGTGGGCGAGTAAAAACCCTTTCATGTTTGTTCATTTGGCTTAGTAGGTTATCTTGTAAATGATCTCTTTTATTCGAAGTAATTGGCTTGTTTGTGAATTTTTTTAGAAGGGTATAAAATTGAATGAATATATTTGTCTTGAAATCCCGGCTGAGACGGTTCTGGCGACTCAGGTCATTTTTTCAAACGCAGCTTCACAACACAGTTCGAGATATTTGTTGGATTATGAAGACCCAAACTGTTTCAATCGCTCTTGCTGCTCTTATTCTTAATTTACTATTGATTTCTGAGACTGATTGCTTCTCTGGACCAATACCAAAAAAGAGAGAGGTTGAAGCAAAGGTATCATTTTTTTCGTTAACATTTTACATATGGTATGGGACCCAAACAATTATCAGAATTTAGACAGTTGTTCTGTTGTTATGTAGTTCTTTTTGCAATTAAATATTGTTTCTAACTGTTTTTATTTAGCAAGACTTTGCTTAAGGTGTTTTGTTCAACGTGGAAGTCGACTTTATCCACGGCATGCGTGTTTTCCAAAGTTCAGAGAGAATAGTTCTGAGGGACCTCGAGCAAATCACAACAGTAACACCAATGAGGACGTAGTAAAACAAAACGTCTAATAAGCAGAAAAACGTTTAGCGAGAGCGTTTTAAAACTCTGTACATCGTCTAAGCCGTCCTCTGCAAAACAACAACATGAAAGGGTACTAAAATATGCGCGGTCTCAGAACGAAAATCCTGACGGCAAATTATTTAAGTTTCCATTTGAAACTCAACGCTGCTTACATACGTTAAGCTGACAGTTCAGTGAACTTGAGGTGCGGCGCCGTAAGAGACGGTAAACACATCCGGCCATCCGCAAAATTCTAACTAAAAATTTCCATTCATTTTTTAACTGACGTCTTCCTCGCCGTTCTCGTCCAGGCTCTTTAAGGCCCCTAACAACAGAATTCAACCAAATTATAAAATTTACCCACTAATTTTTGTAACAAAGTCTTCTGAGGATGTTGTTATAGATATACGATTCCGTTTACATGAGTAAAAGGGGAGTTTCTTTTTAAATCATTTTGCCTCACATCTTTTCTCGCTGCTTTGATCGTTGCAATCTCAGTTATTCTTCATTTCCTCAAAGTATCCAAGATTTTGATTTTATTTGTATGAAACTGAACGGTATTTCGATACCTGAAACCACGAAGTTTTTGAAGTAGTCGAATTAGAAAGCGACCCTCTGTAAGTAGTGTGCAGCGTCTAAGCTGAGATTCGTGGATTTAAGTGTTAAAAATAGTCCACTGTTGGCTGAAATACATTTTATTACACTTGATATTTACAGTTTGACAGAAGGATAAGAAGGGCAGAAGCCCAGAAGGAAGCGAGAAGCTTCGGACGCGAGGGAATGGACGAGAGGTTCTCTGACAAATGGATAGCACAGCAAAAGTAGCCATGTTTATTGGAGGGGAGATCATAATGATGTCGCCGAAACTAGATTATAGAAAAGAGCTCTGTAAATCAAAAGATTTAAGGAAAAAAAAAGGAACAGAAGGGATAAATAAAAGGAGTAAAAAAAACAAAGTTCTGTTTCTTGAATGATTTTGGAAATGAAGGAAACCAAAGGACTTAAGTACTGAAAGTTTCAGCCACACATATTTCGGTGGTTTCGCTCGCTGCAGTTTTTCTTGATCAACCAGTGAGACTCGACACTATACTATAAAATTTACGAAAGCCGAGGAGGGACTCCCGAATTTTGACTACCGACTTTCGACTTTCGACTTCCGACTTCCGACTTCCGACTTCCGACTTCCCGACTTCCCGACTTCCGACTTCCGACTTCCGACTTCCGACTTCCGACTTCCCGACTTTCGTCGAATTAGAATGCCCGAATACTACTCGCAAGTTCCTATATTGGTTGGAGGAAGTTATCATGAACATAGAATTTAATATATTTTCTCTGAAGCTTAGTGTTCGAAAATTTTAAATGCGTGGGTGAAACCAAATAAAATGTATGGCTGAAATTTGGAACAATCAACAATTCGACCCCGTTATTCAACAAAGAGGTTTCGCGTCAGCTGGTTGACTTTTTGTGGGTCTCAGTGTAAAAAGCTTCGCGCGAACTTAATCCTTGAGTGGTCTTCAATAAAATACAACAATTCGGAGCTCAAACTACGATACAATTTTATCAACCCTCTACGGACCTACAAAAAAGCAACCGAAGAAATTCTTGAGACCTTGACGATAATTTCGACAGAATACAAAACAAATGATGGGGTTCATAGCACAATTTGAGTGTGCCAGGAAAAAAGCAAAACCTATGAAGTATTGGAAACCGCAAGATGATAATATATCTGAGGAATAGAGGGTTAGAAACCACCAGATACTGTACGGCAGCCAGCACATTATAAACCCTGACACAATAGCAGAGGACATCTTAAGAACATTTCTCTCTGCTTTTAAACGTTTTGCTGTCGTGTTGACTGATTGTTCGCCGGGAATCTTCTGGGATTTGATTTTTAAAGCAATACCAAAGTAAAGTAGGCCAATCAAAACCAAAGGGGCGCACAGGAATACCACGATTATTGCCACAGCATAGTTTTCGTAGGACAAAGACTTTCCTAATGTGTCATTCCACTGTCGGACACACACCAGCTCTCCTTGGTACTTGATAACTTTCCGAGCGAACAGTTCTGGGACCCAGACAGCGAAAGCGTTGATCCAGGTGGCGAGAATAACGAACCGACACCGCTTTGAACTGATGAGTGGTGAACTGAGAGGAAATACCACAGCTCCAAATCGATCCACAGCTATCAGACCAAGGCTCTGAATTGACACAGCAGGGGAAGTTTTCCTTGAAAAGTAGTTCAACTTACACAGGGCTTGACCGAGAGGACCGCTGACCAGCCAAGAGCCGCTATACAAGGTAATCAATTTCTCTGGAAGCAGGAAAATCGGATACAGTAGATCGGACATAACCATATTTACAATTAAAACGTTGATTGGCTTTCTGAGGGTTTTCGTCAATTCTCTCAGCTGCGGGATTGAAGCAGCTCGACATGATCTGTATTCCATTCACTGTCTTGGTAACGTTAGTCGACATTCTCCGCCAGACGCCAGAACTCAGTGTGAGATCAGTTTCTTCTTTAGCCAGCAGTTCTTTGTCTGACTCTGAAGCCTCTCTATACTCTATTTAAAGAAAAAAAAGCTCATTTTTTACATATATATATTAGAAATGTTTGATAAAGCTTCTCCAGAAATTATTTCATTTCTAGTTTTAATTCGCAGTCTGTACCGAAACTTCCTGAAAGCTGATTTATTACACTTGAAAGTTAGCGGGAATGGAATAGCCAAGAATGGTCTAAAACTGGTATTGTAATTCGTTTTGTTATCAAAATGAAAAAAAAGCGATACGATCGGTTACAAAAAACAATATTAGAGAACTATACATGCAAACGAATCCTTGAGGTCAGAACGGTTTTTAAAAGCGTTTAGGTGAAAACTTTCCTCAGAATCTCATTCGAAGTATCATATACTTTATTCATTGCCCAAAGCTTAGTGGCTGCAAAAGAGTGCTCCTACCTTGACGCAGAAATCTCTTACACATGTTTTTGTTATTTAAAAAGTTACATCAGTCTGTCAGTTGGCGTGTAAACAATAAACAATCATCTTCTCGACGTCCAAATAAAATCAAATGATTTTTTTCTCTTGCAAAATAATCTTAATTAATGTTCTAAGTTAAAGCTACTGCTGGCTACAAAAACGAAAGTGCAATTTTCTAGAGAGCGTCGAAAGTATTCGGTTTAATATTACAATGTTTTGCTCCATCGCTCTCTATGAATGGTCTAGAAAACTTGCGCTACCGTCTTAATGGACAGGGACGAGCTAAAAACAATCTACATTTGATCACCTGTCTTACTTTGAAGGATCAATGGTACCTGCCAATAAATGCCTTGGTTCTGTTTGGTTTTGATGCCTTTATAAAGATTAATTTAATTGAGAACGTGACACATGTAAATAGCAAAACTCAACTCTTACGCTTGGCAGGATGTTAATCATGTTGAATATCATCGGTGAGTCAAACACTCCTCCAGCTGTCCGAGAAGCTTGAAATTTATGGTTAATATAAGGCCTTCCTTTTTTTGATTTACAGCTACAATCAACACCTTTCGTTTTGGGGAACCAATTGAACGAAGGTTTCCTCAGAAATTAGTGGGAGCCAACATACTTTCATTTGACACAAGCCCATTAGAAACCAGCTTAGGATAAGCATTCGTCTCATCAACTGAAATAATAGACGAAAAGCAAAAGTTGCGGCAACAACGATAACGCTCCAAATAAAATGGTCGATCTATCATCACGCAGTGTAGCTTTGACCATCGTGGAGTCCGGCTTTATGATTGCACTGAATATTCTGTCTCTAGGAGGCAACATCATGGTATGTATAGCCGTGTACAGGAACACAAGACTCCGCACTACCACTAATATTTACATCATCGCGTTGGCTATCAGCGATCTTTTGAGCGCCATTTTCGTCATGCCGTTTGCAGCGGGAGTGCTCATTTCAGGAAGATGGCCCTTTGGTAAAGAATTTTGTCAGATAAACGCCTTTTTCAGCCTATTTGTTGTGTACGTTTCACCTGTGACGATGGGTTTGACAGCAGTTAACAGATACATAAGAATATGCAAGTCAGACATGGAGTGTAAACGGTTCTTCTCCCCAATAAGATCCCGCCTCGTGCTGGCCTTTACATGGGGCTTAATTGCTTGTTACATCCTGGTTTCCCGCTTGGCTGGTCTACAAGGCTTTCAATTTGTGCCAGAGTATGCCTCGTGCTTGAACCAACATCTGGCTGCATCTAGCAAAATTGTTCATTATTTCGTGGTTATTGGCTTGTTTTTCCTTCTTCCCCTGGCGGTGACTATTTTCAGCTACAGAAAAGTCTCCAGAAAGATCAATGAACACAACACCAATTTTGCAATGACCCATCAAAGTCAAAAACGGAATGCCGATTTCAGCGCACATGAAATCCGAATAAGCAAGTCATTATTCGTCGTAGTATTTGCCTTCATGTTATGCTGGGTTCCTGCTTGGTTGATTACCATCCTGGTACGCTTTGTAGGAAAAGTACCTCGCAATGTTCAACTTTTGTGCGCTTTCTTCTTGAATTTGTCCAACACTATTAATCCTTTCATTTACGCCGGAATGAATCCGTTGTTTAGGTTAGAGTTCACAAGAATACTCCACTGTGCATACTACAATAAAATTCGCAATGAATCGGGCTCGAACACTGATGATAATCAACAGGGATCGAGTCAAAAAACCGTCGCCCTTGCTCAAGCACCACACAGCACCACACCTTGTAAATTACTGGGCGCCAGTTCAACAATCGACGAAAATTAAAATCAAAACGAAACATCGTTAGGTAAGGAAATTGATTTTACAGAACGGAGTATCAAAGGCGTGAAAAGTATACAAAATAAAATAAGCATGCAGATTAGTAAAAAGTAGTGAGCTAGGGAGATAAATCGCGACTAATTTTGATCGTGTTGGACAGGACAGAGTTTTTTCTGCAATAAAGGGGAATCTTTCGATGGAGACCGTTTCTTGAAACTACGTGGATTTCATCAGTACACTTTGAAAAAATGTACGAAAATTTAAAAGAATTTGACTTTTTCGGATTTGCGAGAACATTTTTGGCGGATAGCAATTTCTGTTATTGAATGTATCCGGCAGACAATGTGTCCTATGCGTCAATTGAAAGCGGTGTGCTTATTTATTAGTCTATTCAACTGAAAGTCCTTTTAAGTTCATGATATATTCATCAGGGACGTATCCACAATTTTTTTCCCACCTGCGTGACTTTTATAACATGATTCTTGCAAAGGTTGAAACAAAAATTGGACTTTCTTTACGACATACTCTTGAGTTCTTAAGTAACAAAGAAGCAGGAAGAATAAATCTCGTAACGTTGAAGCACTCGGTTAACACGCTTCCAGATCTCTGAAAATGGTTACGACAAGTCAAAAGCTGGACACCCCCTTTTTCATGATGCATCGTTAAAAAGGTTGATAGGTTTTCTCAGGCTTAGTATCTT
Organism: Pocillopora verrucosa; assembly: GCF_036669915.1. Taxonomy (NCBI): domain Eukaryota; kingdom Metazoa; phylum Cnidaria; class Anthozoa; order Scleractinia; family Pocilloporidae; genus Pocillopora; species Pocillopora verrucosa. The sequence goes on from NC_089325.1 coordinate 17,032,489, forward strand.
GTAGACAGTAATTGCAATGAAGATTTTTCCAGTAAATGAAACAAAAAATCGCAGAAAACAAGCAAAGTGCAAGCGATTCTTTCTGCAATGAGATTGAAACAAGATTTTTAGATATATGAAAATTCACATATTTGCACTGCGGTGGAAAGATGAAATTAGAAGATCCTCGCAGCTAAGAACACTACTGAAACTAGTAGTTGTAAGTAGGACCTGAAAAAAAATTTCTATATATGGAAAATGATTTTCACCAAACGTTATTACGCTAAATTTCCTTTGGCTGGAAACAAAAAATTTTTCCGTGCATTGAGAATTATTCGAATTAATAAAACAACTATTTCATTTTGCGCTTTTTGAAAACGAGATTGGGTTCCGCTAACATTATCTCTTTTGGGATGCGAACAGTTTTCTAAGAGTGAGGCTCAAGGAAAGCTGTGAGCTTTGAATGCCATGCGATAATTATACCTAGCGAATCAGTTACAGGTTCGTAAGTTCGTTAGCGGTAAATTCTTTGTGTGCATTCCATCGTTCCGGCATTGTAACAGTCATGCGCCGGATTCGACTAGACCCCTAGATTTAAAAAAAACTACCCAGAATGATATTTACCACACAAGATAATCGTTGAGAAAAAGTTCAAACAACGGTTTGGGTAAGGCTTCTCTTTTGATAAGTTTAAATATGTACATTATCATAGGTAAGTGAGTTTGGAAGGGAAGACGAGAATACTCGATATTTATTTATTACTTTCAGTACGAGTAGAGGGAGTTGTCACGTCTCTCTGTTACTAATGATTACCAAAGGCCACTTTTGGTAACTAATCAGTTTTTTACCAGAACTAGTTCTTATTTTGATATATCATGTCTTAAAAAGACATCAAGCTGACATTTTACACAGTTTCTTTTTGTTAATCAATAATTCAAACATATATTTTTGTTTTTCAATTAACGCATTTCTTTTGTGAGATCTTAATTTACCTTGCTGAATTTTCCTTAGTCTGAAACGAAAAAATCAGAAAGAAAGAAATCTTTGGGGTTGGTCTGAATAGTCTAAGGGCTCAAACTGCGGTGCAACTTCGTTAGTCCCAAGGTCAACAGAAGAGCGACTGATGAGATTCTTGAGACCTTGACGATAATTGTCACCGAAACAAACAAATCCTAAGGGTAATCACACAGTTCGATATCGTCAGAAATAGGGCAACAGACTAGAAGTAAAAGAAGCCACAAGATGATGCTATTGTTCGGTCTGAGTTGAAGAGCATGAACCATGCAACACTAAGAGGCAGCCAGCATACTGCGAGCCCCAACACGATGGCAACGGACAGTTTAAGAACTTTCCGCTCTCTCGTCAAACGCTGCCATGTTTCGTTGACAGATAACTCTCCTTGAACCTTCTGAGATTTGATTTTTGAAGCGATAGAAAAGTAAAGTAGAGCAACCAAACCCAAAGGGACATGATAGACTATAACGTTGCCATAGAGTAGTTTCTGAACGACGAGAACTCTCCAAATGCGTCATTCCAAATGCGTCGGCCTCACTAGATACTCGTTATGAGGAAGTTATGACGATGACTTAAGTAAGGAGAATAGAGCGCCGACACTTCTTTAAACTGATCAATAGGGAACGAAGAAGAAATTCAACTGCTATCAGAACCAGGCTCTAAGCTGACACAGAAGAGGACATGTTCGATGGATAGATACTCAGCTTACAAAATAACACGTGACCAAGCGGACCGCATATCAGCCAGGTGCGAGTGTAAAGTCAAACTAAAATACGAGGAAACAGGAAAATCGGAACAAACATATCGGATATGGCCATATTAACCATCAACAAATTAATTGGCTTTTTCAGAGTTTTCGTCTCGAAGACAATTATTTCAATGAAGGTGTTTCTAGCCAAAGAAACAGAAAATAGAAGGAAGCAAGCAAGGGTTTTATCAGGTATATTTGCTGCTGGATTGTAACAGCTCGACATGGATTGAGTTTCATTTATCGCTGCAGTCGTTTTAACCAAAATTCTCGAGACTGAGAGAGCAGTTCTTATTCGGCCAGTTCTGTGGAAGCCGACTAAACTCCATTTAAAATAAACACTTAACAACTGGTTCATACGTCAGCGTATGTTCATCGAGGACCAAAACATATGTAAGCACACGGGAAGTTTTTGAGAGCGTAAAAGATGCGTGAGAGTTGCTGGAGGCGCAGCCGAGACCAACTCGAGCTTCTTGAGTGCTCTTCAGACTTTTCAAAGCGACGTTATAGGGAAATCTTTGGGTTTTTATGAAATGAAAGAAAAATTCATCGGTCATGCCACACGTGCCGTGAGGCGGAACCCGAATACTGGAATCTGCTCGAAGTTTAGAAGACGGCAGTAAGAGATCTTACAGGCGGCAGTAGACCGGGCCGCCAGTTGCCGCCTCTAATTGAAACCTCTGAGTTTCATACAGTTCGTTCGAGTGGAATGATGTAGCATGATACAAGAGGTGTTATGATTTTAGATTATTTTGTTTAAAAGGAAATATGAATTGGAACATGATAAAAACCATTTTAAAATATTGTGAGTTGATATAAAAGGGAGACACGCTTTCCTTTCCCTTTTAACGCTTGTAACAGTCGCTCAGCACGGTTTTTTAATTAAATTTGGTGAGAAATCTCCACAAAATTTATGCACAGTGTTATACTTCTTTCATCGGACAAAACCGAGTAACAGAAAAAGAGTCCTCACCTGATGGAAAAACTTTCTCACCTCACAATTATTACCCATCTATTATTTCAGGAGAGTTGCATTTATTGTGTAAAACAATGAAAAATCAGTAGTTTGGGGAAAACCATATTTTTCAATACGGATTACCGAAATAAAACCGTTTTTTATACGTCTGTATGCGTGAGGGTTTTTTTGGTTTGCTTTGCGAGTCATTTATTTTGTTGAATTTTTGTCTCCCACCGAGCCTCAGTTGCGCAAGTAATAAGTTGTGAGCATATTGTGGCCTCTCTACGACTAAAAAGAAAGAAAAATGTAGGATATATTCATGATGTACTGTAAAATATTCAATCTTTTAAACCAGCGGCACTCTAGAAGTCATAACGACGTGAGAGGTTTCTTGACCTCCGCCCTCGATAACACTTGACAGTGATATGAGCCGTGGTGAAATCAATGTTAGAGAATTATATCTCTATGAAAAAACAGAGAGAGAGAGAGAGATGCGGATCTTTTTCCTTTAAGCTAACACCAGTTATGTAACTATGCTGGGCAGTTGTTCGGCATAGTTCCTAAATTTAGGTAAATGAAAACTACCAACCTAATCTATGCAAAGTATCGTTGTTCATTTATTTACCCAAAACCGTGTGGCTGCAGATAAGTACTCCTATCTTATTCTCAATTAAATATTCTTTGTCCAAATGCTCTCGATTGAATTCGACATAATCGATTTTTAACCTTAATTTCAGCGCAACTGGTCTTATAAACTTAGAAATATAGGGTTAGGGTAACAAAACACTAACTGTGCGGTCAGGCAAATACGCCAAACTTTTCACGAAACAAGATATGATCCCTTCTACACTTCTCAACAGCGAATAGGCCAGTCCTTACCAATCTATCCATGGTATCAAATCCAAAAAAACAAACGAACAAAAACGCTAGTTTAAAGCCCTCGACACTTTCAGAATGGAAAATTGTACATTGAGCTTTCAGAGAGGTTTCGAAGTTATTTCTCGATCTTTTGGGTCAAGGCACGATATGAAAGTAAGAGCGCTTATTTCTTTAGAACAAACAAACATTTCATTCAAACAAGAATTAGGTTCAAATTAAAATCAAACACAGGTGAGAACTACTTTTTATTGAGTTCAAATGGGAAAAACTAACAATGGCGTCTTTCATGATATTTTCGTTGCGTACTCTGCTCTGCATTTCAAGCTGCGTCTTAATGCAAATCTAGGCCTGTTTTCAATTTTCAAGAAAAAATCACAAGAGTCTTTTCATTGATTATTACCTTTGCTATATGCACGCTCTTGGTGGGTTGAGTAAAACAAAAATTCATTAACATTACACGAACAGAGCTTAAATAGGTAGACCTGTCATAAAAAGAGCTGTAAATTTAAAAGGAAATAGGGCGTATTTCTCATTAGCATCTCTTAAAAAGTCAAAATACCGCCAGGAAGGAAAAAAGGACCAAAACTGTTCGGCTTAATGAAAAATTGCCACATCATATTTAGCTGTAATTGTTAACATGGTCTGTAAATTAAAAATCTTTTATATTTACTAGGCTAATTTGATGGAAATTATCTCAGACTAATCAATGTTTTTGGAGTGGTAACTGTTTAGCACAATATGCGCTCCTGAAATTACTTTTCTATCATTTACATGGTTCAGCTTGCAGCTGCTAAGTTAATTGTTGACTCAGTATATTAAAGTTTCAATCTCAAAGAGAAAATTGGTAGATTTCCTTCATTGAAACGGGAAGCCACAAAGTTTTACCGACTGTGATCACTTCATCAACATTCGTCCTTGTCATGAAACAAGTTTTTCCCCTGTTTCTTTGTCTCTTCTTTTGCAAAATCTCCGATGGTAAGTTATATCTTTTTGTTTTTTGTTTTATTCATGTTCTGGACCATGACATAAATTTCTTATAGGGTGAATAATATCACACGGTAAAGTTGAGTTCACGCGCAGATGGTCCAACAGGACAGGATTAATTCTCAACAATCGTATCACCATTTTCTGGATATTTCTGGGACAGAGACTTTATTTCCAAACTATCGGAACTTCAAAATGATTTAACCCGCCAAGGAGTTTTGCTGTTTGCACTCGTAACTAAGTCATTCAGTTTATCCAAACATACGGGGTCTCAATCACTTTCACAGCCATAAGCGGCTGCCGATGATAAAAAAGGCGGACTTTGACCAAAAAGGGGCTGTAAGGCAAATACCAAATACGGGTGTCTGCTTGCAGGCTAAACAGACGGTGTTAAGAGGTCCCGGAGGCGGCGGCGGTGGGCCGTGAATAACTGTTTTTTCATGAAACCCTTGGACGTTAAAAGGAACTGAAAAACGTAGCTACTTATGGCTCAGGAGGTCAGATCGAACCAAATTCTCGTGATGAACCTGAACGTGATTTTACAGTAAACCTATGAAAGATATGTCAAGATTGTATTACGAAAAAGCAGAAACAAACAAAACAAAACAAAACTTCTCTGAGGAAAATGAGAGGTTTTTAATAAAAGTGATATTGAGGTGGATTATTGAATGTTTAGTTCGAGGACATGTTGCAGAACTGTTTTGCTTCATGTCACAAAAAATTCAGTTGCCGACTAAATCAAGGCGATCGACAAAAGCGTGGACTTAAGTTGAATGCTTTCGATCTAACTTTTTTATTCACTACAATCTTGGAAAAAATTAATACTCTCTGAAACAATTATCAACTAATTTTCTGGATATATCATACAAGGAGTGCATCTCAATTAAAGCTATTTAAGTCAAACGCTAGAAAGAAACTTAAAATGGGCCCGACCTACTAAATTTCGGAGGGAATCGGATCGCAGCGTACGATAGATATTGATCAAGGTATATTCAATGCAGGTAGACGAGTTACTCAGTTTGCTGTGTTGGAGGAAAAAGCTATACTTTTTTTAAAAAAAACACAGCTAAATAGACGGGTATGCTAGGAAATTTTATGCACAGATTAAAACACTTCTGTATAATTTCAACAAACTAAAAGTCGTGAAACCAGTGGGATCTTACAGGCAACCCATCGGCACTATTCACAAATACAGGCTAATTTGTCTTTTATTTTTAATTTTAAACGAATGGTTCATTAAAAAAGATGACAAACAGAGCCTAGATTAAAGATCAGACATCTGCAGATGGAAACTTTTTTATATCGCCCAGTCAGCTTCCCAAACAGAGCATTTCAGTCCCTTTAAGCAGCAAGAGTATGACTGTATTTGATTCACTGTTGTCAGGCACAGGAAGCGAAACCGTTTATGCTTGGCCCAAGTTTTTATATTCTAAGAAATTTTGGACGTGGGTCAACTTACCTTTTATGCACAGAGGACAACCTTTTTAACGTTTCACCGTTTGAAATTCCAGGACACACCTCGTGTGGTAAAAGATTTTCTGACACAACGAGCCTATTTCGTCGCATTGTGGGAGGTACCCAGAGTGCACAGGGCGCATGGCCATGGCAAGTTGCTCTGCTCTTCAATCAGACACAGTTCTGTGGAGGCTCCCTTATCTCTCCTCACTGGGTTGTATCGGCTACCCATTGTTTCCACGGTAAGTAAACTCTTTCACATAAGGAGCGGTTAATGTCCAGAATGGCTCAAGTTTCATACTTTTTCTGATTGGACAGTCTACAGACAAATAGTAAAACAAGAGGCAATTTTTCTCATAGTACAATTTCCAATTAAAAGTCTAAAATAATCCGTCACCGCATTGGTTTTGCTATACTTTGCTATGTGATTGGTCCAGAAAACCTCGCGCCGTTCTTTCAGCCAATCAGCTGCCAAACTAAAACCAATCACAACCTGGTGACTCGTGTTTTCCCGCGCTTTATACAGTTTGCTCATTTTTACTTTTCGTTCTCATTGGCTCTTTGGGTTATTTTCCTCTCCTCTGATTGGCCGTTGTGATTGCTTTGGTTTTACGACACTCAATCGAAGAGTGTTCTAACAGCCATTTCGGAATTTACGTTCTTGGAGACACCGAAAACTTACAAATTCATATTTTCTTAGAAGTCTTAAGCCATTAAAATAAATTTATCAACAATGTAAACTTTTTGGTATAAAAAAGCTCTCGAAAGGAGGAATTAAAAGTACTTTTTTTGCGAAAAGGTGAGTATATCTTGTATTCATCAGAAGAAGTCAGAGTTACAGGGCGCACACACAGGATTGTGTGAATCTTCTGTTGTCAGAAGCGCTCAGTTTCTTCTCATTCCAAGCTGTGATGTCTAGACTACGAATAGGACCTCATTTTAGGCGAAGTCCGTCACGCAAGAAAAAAAAATTCAGCTAAAAAGAAACAATGTTAGCACGCCGCGCGGAACAACGGAAGTGAGGCTTTTCTTGCGCCTCACTTAAGAGTTCCGTACTGCGCGCTAACAACATATTTTTTTCACTTATTTTCTTTCTTAACTCGTGCGAGGAATTTTGCCGAAAAGCAGGGGACTACTCATGGTGTTTGTGATGTCGTACTTGTATTTGTTTTACCATTTTTCCGATTTTATTTTCATAAACTTGTTTTCATTAGATTCATATACATCTACAAAGCCATCAGACTGGAAAGCGGTCCTCGGCGAACATCATTTGGTTGACAAAGAAGTATTTGAGCAGAGCAGAGAAATCGAATCAATTTACCTTCATCCAAAGTACAAGTCAATGTTCCTTGAAGGGATTTACGATACACCACCTGATTATGATGTGGGTAAGTCACATGACACTTAAGGCTCTCATACTCTGTTAACAACCGGAATTAAGGAACCGGTCATTATTTATCCGGGGGAGGGATCAGAGAATTTTGCTTGTATCATAGTAAAATTTAGCTGATCCCCCCTAAGACTCCGTTGTATTCTAATGACTCTAATGACCCCCGCCCTTCATTGACAGTCAATTTTCTATAGTTCTCTCTTTATTCTCTGTCAGGGATGACTGTTTTCCCCTCTGTTCCCTGTGGAAACTATGCGATCCCCCCAAAGTCTTCCGGAGCACCCCCCGGAGTACATATCATTCCCTTTCTCCTTTTCAACAATTGTCTATTCTCAAGAGCGCTTAAAGGACCACAGGTGGCCCAAAACGTTTCTGATGATGACATGTTAAGTTGAAACATATATCTTCATATAGTGTTCTGTTAGCGACTGACTGATTCCCTCCTCCCTTCTTACGAACACCATGTGGTCCCCCTAATAATGAATGGTCCTTCAGTTTACTTTTTCTGTTCTTGCGTGTATTTGCATGTTTGTAATTTCTGTATTATTTCCTTATCTCTGTATTATTTCCAGTACGATTAAGTTAAGTTGAAAATAAACCCACCACGATTACTATCTGCAATCTGCAGGACAAAGAAATATTCTGGACGATAAACATGAGAAAATAAATAAAGTATTTAAGAGTGTAATGGTCTCCTCGTTCGGAATTATGCTTACGGATTTTTGTTATATTCAAAATCAACAAAAAAAACAGCTAAGTTGTTTTTCTTTTATAACTGTTGTTCGTTTATTTTCATATGGACAGCCCTACTTCGTCTATCAGAGCCTGCAATCTATGATCAGTACGTTTCTCCAATTTGTCTCCTTCGCCCATCGATGAAATTCCCTTGGCGAAAGGAATGCTATGTGACTGGTTGGGGCCACACCCAATGGAACAGCGCCCAACCTGATATTCTGCGCGAAGCCAAGGTTCGCCTGGTTCCACCGCAAATTTGCAATAGTGTCAAATCTTACAACGGAACCGTCCATAACAGGGCTCTATGCGCTGGATTCGAGAAAGGAGGCGTCGATGCTTGTCAATACGACAGTGGAGGTCCTCTGGCTTGCAAGCACCGCGGGCGCTTTTATCTCACAGGGATAGTTTCCTGGGGGCACGAATGTGCGCGACCGCACAAATATGGTGTGTACGCTAATATGTTCAAAGTCACCAAGTGGGTGGAGGAAGTGATGGGTACATATGGCTTCGTAGAGATCTAGATCGTCTCGTGATTTTATGACCAAAATTACTCAGGCGATGATGAAAACTTCTTCAAATACTTGTCAATCAGATGTGGCACGAATGACTGTAACTTTGTTGAGCTATTTATACTAGCATAGTATTGTTTAAACTCAGTTGTCATTTCGATTTGTTTTATAAATTTTATGTATCATTGCGCATAAAAGGAAAATTTGGGAAGAATGACCTGTTGTTACCTTATCACAAGAAGAGAGGTTCGTCGACGCCGATCAATCGACTTCGCACAGATTAAATTATTTCCTTTGCGTAAGAAATTCCTATTAATTATTGATTAAGTTTTATGGATTTTCGTTAATGACATTTGCTAAAGGTGGCTAAATCAAATAAAAAAACCCTTGCATTGCTGTTACCACCAATCGTTATTCTACATTCCGCTCCATATTCCATCATGTTTGTTTGACCCGCGTCCGCGAAACGATCCCGTAAGCACTTACGCGGCAACTTTCGTTCCCAGGGTATCAGACTCTTTGCCTAGTGGGTATTTGTGTTCAACGAATCCACGGGTTACGGTGGACGTAAGCACATTTTTGTCGACCTAAGCATTCTCAATATTTTGGTCAGTTACCGGGGCTTGTTTTTTCTGAAGAAATGATTGTTGATGCCATAATCTTGGTCCAAACGCATCATGTGACCGAATATGACGCATCATGTGACCAGCTAAAACTGGAGAATTTCCAAGGATATACCCAGTGATATTCTCCAATTGTTACTAAACCTCACTTTCACTACGCCAAGTCTTCCTTTAAAATTCACTTCAAGACAAGAGAGCGTTTTACGGTTGTTACAGTAGTAGCTTGTCATAATGTCGCGCGTCCCACGCAGTAAACGGTAAGCTGATCGTTGACATTTTTCCCCGCACGTCGCAAAATATTCGAAGAATAATAAGTACAAGTACCAAAAGGGCAAATTCCCCTTGTTAGTATTAAACATTTAATTTAATGCCAATAAAACGCCTTTAACTATACAATATATAAGCTTCTTTTTTCGAAGAATGCTTATCAACAAACAGTGAAAACGAATTTAGAAATAATTACGCATGCATTTTGGCAAAAAATATTCCCTGAGAGGAATGGCTCACAATTTCATAGATATGTTTTACGTATGAAATCGAGAAGTGAAAAATATGTTTAAAAACAAATAACAGTTACATGTAACATAACGATTTCCTACTACATAATGTTATGCCTACCAAAAGTTTCAATCAGTACTAAAAACTCGTATGACCAAGTTTTAGGATTGCTAAGCAACATAGATGCACACAACTGTCTGAAGTATGTGCCACCTCCTCGCCCAAGTACTGTGAACGGCTAACACCTTACCCCTTAACACTCTAACATCGGTAGGCGTATTCTCCATACTGTTCTCTAAACATTTCCTAAGATGCCAACCTTGAGAATTTGTCTAACAATAAAGAGCTTCTTTAGTCGGGGATCAGCTCCTATATTCTCCTAACCTTAATGTTTGATTCAGGGGTGAATTGGTCAGGAGAAATTAGATGCCAGTCACTCTTAGGGGTTAAAGGGTAATAATGACTAGTGATTACCAAGCAATGATTATTCAAGAACCTGCTAAGGTAGAAAGAGAGTATCACAGAGAAGGACACTGAGGGGTGGAGCATAGCAGATGTAGTTTGTTCGCCATTTTTTTTTTCAAGTCTATTTTCATCCTGCTGTTTCCTTCGACTACCAATACCTGATTGAATGGACAACTTTTCGCTTGAATTGAAAATTACAAAATTTAATTGTCGCAAAGGACGACAAGTCGAGAATTCATCTTCTTACTATATCTCTTATAATTAACAAAATCTATCCCAGGGATGTCATTATTGAATAACTAAATTAACTAGGCATATAAATCATAAAGAGACTTAATGTAAAGATTCTTCTCTAATTCATCTTCAGTGGTGTCTTGCCAACTGTAGAATATCACCTGAAGTTGAAAAGAATGTAGCCATTGTCAGATTTATACCACCAAAATAGTCAGTTTGTTGTTTTTTTTCACTCTTTGTTCTAAATTATCAACGGCTTTCTTCTTCACAAGCTAACACACGTCATTAGCTTACCGTAGTGCTAAACGCAAAAATCTTAAACAAAATTTACGCCAAGAAGCAAAACGCACTAGATATGTAAGTATGCTAGCTGATTCATTTGCAAGTAATTAACTTGTTCATACCGTCTTCGAAGGTTCGATCAGGAGAAAACCGTTATCTGAAAAGCGGCCACGGACATCTTTGGCTACAAGCCACACATAACAAGCGGGAGACTGGGCCTCAATATAAACGCTAAACTCTCCTTTTTGTGGCATGCGAGCAACTTTTACAATCTGCCAAAAAAAAGAGAAAACAGAAAGAAGGAAACAAAATATAATAAGAATAAAAATTCGATACCCTTTTAAGGGCTGCGCCCTTTCTTTCATTAATTTTTCCATCAACTTTACAAGGTTATACAGAGCACTATAGACAAAAGAACACTGCTGTAGGTAATTGTTTATCAGTAACGAATTATTTATCAGTAATCAATAAATGATTATTTGCAATTATTAAATTTTAATACTAACTATTATTCACCTTCAACTTTGGATCACTAATACCCTCTACTTCTGACAAACTCGTCGGATAAAACACGTTCGTCGGTCCCAGGTCCTGGCCTGTGCTCGCGTCTACAGGTTTCACAGTAAAGACACAATGCCGAGCACTTTTACATTTGCTTGACTGTAAGAGTGTTTCTACTTCATCTTCGTAAACCTGTTTCTATTAATTACAAGCAAGGATACGTAAGTCAGACTACGGTATCTCCTTTGGTTGATCCACATGTGGAATAGACACAACAAGCCGTGCTTACCGAAGTTTGTCGTTTAATGTTAAATGAGACTTTTTTGCTGTACAGTGGTGTGAAGGAAGACCATGACCACGCCTTGAGAGACACAGCACCCCGCGAGATTGGCTGAAACCACAGAAGGCATAGACTTAAAACTTCACAATTCAACAACAATAAAAAGACACCAAGCAAGTCACTGTGAGGTATAGAAAAGCTTGAGCGACCCGATCCAAATCACATGACCTGCAACCCAACGCGCATGCACATCGACTCGGTTTTTTGGTGCCGAGCAAATACTGTCAAAAAGTTAGGACGGTCATTCAAAAGGATGCAAACAAGATTTTGAAAGCCCACTTGCGATCCCATTATTGAGGTTGCAGTGTCCTAATCAGAGTACATGACGATTGGCGGAATTTTCTTCGGGGATTGACTGAGGACGTACACATGGTTTTTCTTTTAACACACATTTTATAATGCTGCAATAATAAAATATTTACGCATTTTTACCTTAACAAGATCTGATACTACCCAGAGCCTAAACTTGCCGCCCTCCTGGTATGGTGACGCGATTACAGGCGCAAAAAAATCCTTCACAAAGTAATGTAGCATCTGTCAACCAAAAAAAATAATAATAAGCTTTTAACCTTTACACTGAGAGTGACTGGCTTCTCATAGTATCACCTTTGAATCAAATTTAAAGGTGATGAAAAGGAAATGATCACAATTAACTACAGGTAATAGCGGAGCTCGCAGAGCGTAGCCCCATATTATACAAAATGGTAGTAGTAACCCATCAAGCCGAAAAAATTTGAACTTACGACCATACGACCGACCTCTGTTCATTAAGCAAACGGCGAGGAAAGTAATTGTGAGTAAATTCAATTTTTTTATTTTGAAGTTGTGAGAGTTTGCTCGTTTGTTTGCTGTAATGACGTGTTTACCTCTGATCTTTCCTTCACAAAAACTAAATTCGAACGGCACACTCCAACGAGACACAAGGGAATGTAATGCGGCCTTTTCTCAAAAAATTCCTTCAATTTCTGTTGTGCAATTTAAGGTACAAATGTCCAAATTGAACGGAATTGGAAAGACTCACCAGGAGCGTATATTTGTTGTAGAACTTAAATTAAAACTTCGCTCGCTCTTTCACTATGAACAAATTGCTCGAGAAAATTCAGATATTAAATGAATGAAAGTTCCATTGTTCAGTTTAACTGTAACCAAATACCTCACGTTCCAACTTTCTGGGTACTTTTTGTGAACGATTAAAATTAATTGCAATTGTTTTTTTAGAGGGCACGGTAACGAATCCTGCAATCTGATTGGTTCTTTACCCGGTCAGTATTTTCCTATCTCTGCCCACGGGCCACGGTAACGCTTTCGTGAATCGCCGAGTACATCCCAACTTTCGTTGTCATTTTTTCATAAATATACCTCGTTTTGCTGGCTGGGCAGTATTTTTAAGCAAACAAGTCGGTCACTACCTCAAGCCGATAAATAACTTATGAATCCTCTCTTTTCTCTCTATCAAATCACTTTGGTTAACAGAAAAATATTGGTTTCAGAATGAATTTGAATAAACAAAAGTGTCATTACGTTGGCTGACAAGCGGCCTAAAAACCGTCTGCAATTAATTTTAACATAATTTTACACTTAATCTATGAACTGCTAAAACACAAACAGGGTTTGAATTTAGTTTTTGTGAAGGAAAGACCAGAGTCACACACGCCATTGCAGCAAACAAACGAGCAAACTCTCACAACTTCAAAGTAAAAAAATTGAATTTACTCACAATTACTTTCCTCGCCGTTTATTTAATGAACAGAGGTAAATCTTCGTACATGAATGAATGGTCGATGAGAGTGCATAATACTTTCCGTTAGATCATTGACTGATTTTGAAGAAAACATTGTCGTGACAGTCCTTGCCAAACTAGTTCTGATGTTTTTCAAATGTTCCTACGCTTTTTTTTTTCTTGCGCGCTCTCTAATTGACAGGTGTCAGATTGTGACAGATACTTGTAAAAATAATGTTTCAAAGTTTGTTTGGAAGCCTTTTAAATCACCTTTATCGTTACGGAAATGTAAATGTTTCGCTGAGGCATCTCTCTTAAATTTGCATCACCTCTATTTTAACTACCATTTACTCACTCAAAAATTGTTCAGTTTATGGAAGATCTTGCCGTATTTACAGCCCTAAATCATTCGGGTTCTTTCGGAAAGAATTTCGTCAAGTTTAAAAACAATAAATATGTTATCGGCTAAGGGTCGGTCCGTATGGTGAAAAACTGTGACCGAGGTCTTGAAAATGCTGCCCTCGGCCTACGGCCTCGAGCTGTATTTTCAAGACCTCGGTCACAGTTTTTCACCATACGGACCTCCCAGCCGGCAAATAACATATATATATTGTAGAGAGATCTGTGTGTAGAATAAGAATACCATCGTCACAGTACAAAGGGTTAAGGATTGATATCATGATAATTGATTTTGTGAATACCACAAGTTTGAGCTGTAGTTTAAAGAAAACAGAGCAAACTTGTACCTTCCAACGTCCTCCATATTCTAAAGAAGACCAAGTGGGAGCCTGCCAAATACTGTTCAACCTGAAACGGTCAAAACAAAGTAAAAGTGAGTTGCTGGTTAAGTCTCTTTACCATCCGACTTCAGATGTTTCCTTACTACAAGGGATAATGTACAGACTAAGGGGCCCCTCATTAATGTTTAACACATTTGCACCAAGGGCAATACAAACTGCCCCTCCCCTCCCTCCGAATAAGCTGTTTCACATCCTATCACCAAACCCCTTCCAACCCCTAGGTTCTACCGGTAAAAAATATGTAACTTAAAGAAGAGCTTGTAATTTATATGACTGCATAAAACAATTAACCTGTAATTATGTCTTTTACAGGTAGTGCGAGACATTGCAAATTCATCACGTGCAACTCATGTAACGTTAAAAATCTTCCCAGAAGAAGAAAATAAAACTGTAACATAATTTTACACTTAATCTATGAACTGCTAAAACACAAACAGGGTTTACGGTTGGTGTTGGGTCTGGCGAACGTAAAGGACGTCTCTATGTAAATTCCCGTTAAATTAAAAAAAAACAAGGCCTTTCCTTCCTTTTTAGCATCATTGACTTAAATTAAACAACAATCGAAGTTCTATTTGTGACGTGTCAGAGATCTCAAAGGTATGGCCATTCTGCACAATGAGTATTCTCATCGTGTCAAATTTTAACGTTGTTGATATTCTTTGAAAAAATAGTCGAATTACAATCATTGTCTCTTACATTCTTTTCTTTCAACCTTTCAATTTAAAAAGTTATTCAATAAAGCAGTCACTTACTGCCAATATACTGTGCCCATTGTTCCTCCTTCACCCTGACGAGAAAATCAAAGGGCCTGTTATCCAAGTTTCGTCAAATAGCGTAACTGCGATTCAAACCCACCTTTATTAATTCACTCTGTAAACGTCTGTAATGTTCAGTCTCTGTCTTCATGCACTGTGCTTGAGTTACCTAGAAAGAAAAAGGCATAACTGAAACGTGTACCATTTATCATAAAGGGTCAGGTGAGGGTAACATATCATGTAGGTCTTTTTTCCGTTTCCACCTGTCTCATGGCGCTCGTTACATAATGTTGTCCTGGAAGACTTGAGGAAGTTAACTGACAACTGTATTGGTGAAGCGGTGGATTAGCAGTCATGGCGCTGTGCGTGAACGCTGGACTAGGAGGTTTGGGTCCGGGTTCTAGCTGGGTCATAGTGTTGTGTTCCCGAGAGAGACTTCCGCTTTCACTCTACCTCTCTAGCAATCAGAAGTGTGGGAACCGGCGAATTATCAAAGAAACCGACCAAATGCTGGCGACGGGGGAAGAGGAGAGTTACCCTAGCAACCGATCCCGAGGTAGAATACATTATCTCAGCCATTTAATGGGGGACTGACACCGAGATAAGTATTTTCATAATTATGGGCTTCTTGATCCCTGAGACTAACCCCACCCCAAGGCGCGTGCGCCAGTGATAGCTATTTGATGAAAATTACGTAATACAATATTTGTCCGATGGCATGAAAAGTAATTATTTTACTGGATAATAAAGAGAGTGTCCATAAATTTTTTCAAAGGCTCCTTTGAGTTGGGAAGTTTATAATGCTTCTTAGCTTGGCTTAACATCTGCTGATTACCTGAACATAACAATGAAAATAATATTAATAATACCACTAATAATAATACATTATGATGATGATGATGATGATGACGATGACGATGACCAGTGACGATAGTGCACTCATGTCGTACACACATTCACTAATTGCTAGTAAAGCTTCAGAAAAACTTAAAACAATTATAGTAAACATTCTACTCGAACACGTACGATGAAATTAAGCCAACAAGCCAGAGAATTTTCTCAATAACCCTATCAAAAAACAAAAGAAAACAATCTCACTTTTTGGTTTATTGTGTGAGTAACAGTGAGATTCAGGGGAAGTCTCGTCACTTAGTGATACAAACCGTCTGCATGATGTTGCCTGTGATCCATGAATGCGCTATTGTAGGTCCAGTCTTTTCTACTGACACCTGCGCTAGGGTCTCAAAAGACGGGTAGGACTGGAAACCATACTCGACGCAAAACGAGGCTTGGGGTATTCGCTGACATTCCAACAGTCCATCGCATAGTTGTAGAAGTGCGCTGAAATAAAATGGTGACTACGATTAGTCGTTGGTAAGAAGGTAAGACTATTGCATCACAGCAACATGAGCCTTTGTACAATCAGAGGTCTAAATGACTAGTCGATTAGTTTTAAATAAAATCGCGTGAGGCTGGGAAATAGTTCGCGACACTAATCGCGATTGGCCTTTGAGCCCCACACATAACAGTTGAAAACGTTGTTCTTAAAAAGGTGAACAATGTCACTTTCAAATTTAAAATGCGTACTTCAAAAGGGTGTTTGTGAAAAGTTCATTGTAATGTGTTGTTGAAGATCACCCATCTAACACGAGCCAGAAACTTATAAATAAATTACACAAATAGTGCAAAACATCAGGTCTCGCCCATAAGACAACCGTTATTCCAAAACATACCTCGACTAGTACGTCATAAGTAAAAAATAGTTACCATCTTCCCAATAGGAGCTATTTGGATTTTTTGCCACCCATCCTTCTTTCTCAGTATCTACTCCATTCGAAGGAGACGATGAGATAAATGGTCGGCTCTTGTCTTCATTTTCGAGCGTCTTCATGATAGTATCTATATACAACTATTAAGAAAGTATCTTAGCTCAGTCTGACGGCTTTTCCAAGTCGCACATACCCCTCCCTCAATTGGAGTAGGTGATACTGATTCCTTGCATGCACAAAAAAAAAAAAAAGACACGGAATTTATTATTTGAGAAAAGGGTTGTTATTAGCACGTGCACATAGGGCTCTGGATGCACGTGGGAAGTTTGATCATGCGAAATACGCCTAGCAGTGTAACAGCAACTTTGGATTCTTGATTGTTCACTTAACCCCCCAAGGGCATAAACACAGCTAACGGTAAAACGAATTTCATAGCATGGCGGCAACAACTTGGATAATCTGAAGATCACTAATGTTCGGATTCGTTTTCATCGCCTTTCTTACTAGCAAAAGGTCGATGCCAGGGGAAAAATTTGGCCGGTCTTCTCTAGTTTTTTTCCATTGTTATGCGTTCTTTTCAAAGTAAGAATAAGAAAAAACCAGCAAGCAAGCTGTGTTTTGCAAATTATTAAGCAATAATTTATGGGTTTGAAACAAATTTCCTGTTTGGTGGTTGACTAAATAAAGCTTCATGAGTAGGAAATTTGTATCTGAGAGTGGAGCGACATTAGGCATCTATTAACGTCAAATGCCCCAAGGTCACCTCAACGCCCTTCTCCACCGCCCCACCCGTCTCACCCCTGGTGAGTCCATTCTCTCTTCACTCCCATCCCATTAGAGAGGTGGAAAGTGAGTTCCTCTAAGGCTTATAAGATAGGTACTCAAAAGTTACAATATGAGCGTCATTCATGCATAAGATATTGAAGATACAGATAACTTTTCTACGAAACCTCTGTGAGGTACTTTTCACTCTACCAACAGAAAGAAAGCACTTACCTTCTTATAATCCTTGTAGTATCTTGCGAACGAAGAACTGGTGTTATACCTGACACAACACAACAGTTCGACTATCAAGGTAACTGAGGTTTGCATTTCACCCTTGAACTCCCATGGGTGACCAAGACAGAATTTCTCCTTACAATATCCAGACAGAATCAAGCAGACAAATGAGGAGAATAAAGAAGAAACTCAATTAGGGGAATATAAGTTGATCCGATACCAAATTCTCCAAATTGAAATCTAAGTATTTTATGGCAGACAGTAAGGAGAATTACTAATGAGAACTTGGGAGTAAAAGGGTTCACAGCCTTATGGCCTTTTTATTACATTTAAAGAGAACAACCATATCCTCAAGGAAAAAGATTCATAAAAATCTCTAATATTACTCTCAGAAGAAAGGAAGGAACTGCAAGAGTTCAAGATTATTCATTGGTTAAAGAAACCGGCATTTTTTTGTTGATGTGCGAAAGATTTTTCTTCACACTTCCCCAAAAGACAACAGGCAAACAATGTCATTGACCAATCACAGTGAACTAAAACACACGACATCCAATAAAAATGCATGGCAAATACACGTCACCGGCGTAAAGCGCGGGAAAGCCTGTCGGAAAAAGGTGTTATCGACTAATCACAGCAAACCTTGACAATACAAAGACCAATGAGGATGCAGAGCAATACACGTGGTCAGCGTAAAGCTCGTTCAAGCCTTTTGGAAAAACAGTTTCGACGACCATTCACAGGGAACCAGGAGAACACAATGAGCAATGAGAATGCAAAAGAAATATTCGTGGTCGACATATAACGCGGAAAACCGCGATCCATTTCACAGTGGCTTGGGATTTTTAATTTATATCCGATATGTCAAATTCCTGATGCGACGTTTTCAAACCGATTTCTTAGATTGACACAAAACAAACCAAATCAATCATCAAAGTGAATAAATTAAAATCAATTACCCAATCAGGACCAAGATAGAGCTTACCAGTTGGTCGCCAGAGCTTCTTCATTTTCATTGCTACCACTCCGCTATATGATGGACGGATGATTATGAAGCCGACGTACCTGTCCACACAAAGTTTCTGAATGATGTTATATGAATTTCTTAAGATCTGTTTTGCCGACAATTTATCCTTTCAGTCCATGTACATGTTTTAAATTCTAGAAATTGGGCGAGAAGGCATTGCGTAAACAGCATCAACAGACGTAAAAAAAATGCATCAGCAACAGGTTTTGCTTCTTTTCCGCTCATTTTAAACAATTTCCTTTGCATGGTGATACCTCCCCTTCCCGGACCAAATTTCTCCCTCCCTAACTTAAACCCCACTTCTCCCTATCTATAACCTCCCCATGCCAAATTCTCTACACCTATCTATCTACGTCTCCCTATTCCCTACAATAAGCCTCTCTTTCCTACTCTACTCTTCTTGAAAACCCTCAGGAATTATCTTCAACCTATGGCTTACAACTTAAATTCTGCGAGATTGAAAGAAACTTTATTAAGCCTATGCTGGAGAAATTACCTGATATTGTACTTCTTCCTTGACTGAGTTCAAGAATTCTACATCAACCGGGTACATGGCACAGGCAAACATGAATTCTTCCCAAACAAGTAACCTAAACAGTAAAGAAAAAATATGTATTTTTCGGATCATAGTCTGCCGAGTAAATGAGAGGTGATGTGTGAAAACCGGCTGTGTAGTCTCTAAGAAGAAGAAGACCAATAATGACAGTCTCTAATGTACCCATAATATTTATAATTTATAGGGCGCTAATTGCAAGCCTCTAAGAGCTTAGCGCTCGATAAATCAACTCTGTTGCTTGAGCGTTGTACAACCAAACCCAAAGAAATCACTACAGATAAGAGCATGAAGGGAAATAGAAGACGCAATCGACAGCTGTAAATAAGCACACGTTGCCAGGTTCGAGCGTGGGAAGACACGAGGGTCTAAGCCGTGATTAATTTTAGGTTGCATGTGGTTGGTTGAGATGAGTTGGCTAGACCCGAGAGTAAAGCAAAGCCAGTCATTTTTGACGCTCTATTGAAAATTGTTTCTTTTAAATTTTGTTGATCCATTTAATTGCTGCACGGAATTTTTTAGTTTTAAAAGAATGCCCTTGTGCCGCAGCAACGCGATAAACAGCTTTGACGTCATTTAATAATTCCAGTTGATTAAAAAGCAGGACAAAATGAAATTTTGAGTAATGAGAAATGAGCAATTAAGTGTTGAAAGTAATCCGGGATTTCTTTCTTTCTTTACTTCGCTCTGTGATTGGTCCAGATTACTCGCGCCACTCTCTAAACCAATCAGATTCAAAGCTAATCACGACTTGGTCGCCCGCATTTTCCCGCGTTTGAGGCAGTTTGGTTGCTTTAGCTCTGAGTTCTCATTGGCTCTTGAGGGTATTTTCATTTCTTCTAATTGGCCTCTGGTATCACTTTAGTTTTGGTTTTGCGATACTCTTACGAAAAGCGCTCTATCTCGTTGATTACCCGTTTACTTTTAATTACCACTTCCATACCCTAACTCGTCCGCTATGTCGTAAATTCATCATGTTGATAGATTCCTCCTCCCCAGTTTCTCACCACATTCATGTTTGCATCAGCTGCTGACTTGAGAAGATTCCAAAGGTCTGAACGCGTCACACGGTCCTCAAAGGCATCTGGGAGGAAAGTGAAGTAAGGTTGGTTTTGCATCGTCTATTTTTATAGAAAACAATTTTTTCAGTATTGAGAATTTTACAGAATCGCCAGAAAACTGGATTCCAGAAAGCAAGCTACATCCATTCTCACCGATACTTCATTCTGTTATTCCCTTTGTATTGACATAATACTGGCTCTGCTTGACGTAAAAAGTTTTAAAAGAGTGACCCTTTACACTATAACATCAGCATCCAAATTCTCCATAGTCTTCTCCAATTTCCTCTGGTACTACAGAGAGAATTTTTTAATAATCAAAGCTTCTCAAGTTCAGTGATCATTTCCTTTATTCTCTTCATCTTTATGAATGATTGAGAAGAATTAATGCGAGGAGAAATTACATTCTGGTCACACCGAGGGTTTAAAGGTATGAGCAATATATACTTTCCATTTGCCAGCATTATCATAAAAAGAGTGGAAGCAATTGTTAATTCTTGGCTTTTTGAGGCTAGTAAGGTACATGAAAAAATTAAGTGCATCTGATTGGCTGAAAACAAGTGGCATTATCATGTCACACAAGTGCAAAGTTGTAACACAAGTGCTAATTACAAATAGCCCACACACTGCCAAAATTTATGTCTGTCTTGAATTTATGATGTTTTTTCATGTATATTATTAACAAGTACCAACATGAGTTCTCAGTGCAGTGTAATAAGCACTAGACTACAAAATCACACTAGCCCTATGGGCTCATGCTATTTTGTCGTCTTTGAGATATTACTTGTGCTTATTAACACCAAATTGTACTCAAATCATGTGATTACCTTAACTAAGTTAAGTAATATCTAATGGATTAAAAGTTTGCTTTTCACCACTCCAGCCATTTCTGAATATAGTATCACATCCCTACATAATCTGGCAGGTCAACAAATGGCAGAGTTTTACTCACTCAGTCCCACTCATGCTTAAACATGGTTAGCTTTTATTTTTTAACCTGCCAATATGTGCTCCATATGTTTAAAAATTTGTGATGTAAAACTGCAATAGCTTATAATTTTTGCTCAATGGGAGAAATTGGTTGACAGGTGAAAATTGGCTTGAGATGAGAGGTTTCATTTCACAGGCATAGGAATCACTACAAGACACAAGTTGGGAGGTGTTATGTTAATCTTTACTCCTTTCAAGATTAACTGAGATGTTATTCTTACATTTGATATTTTAGGCGCATACCTGCAGGAATCCAGTTAGCTCCCTTCAGAAATATTGGCAAATCGTTGATCTCAAAGTGAAATCCCCGTCCTGAAACAGACAGAGCACTTCTGCCAGTGAATCCATTGAAACCTCTTATGCAAAAATAACAACATGATAAACAAGAAATCCCAACTAGCAAAGTGTGATTGAAGTGTAATTCTTGAAATAATGCTTTTTCCTACCAGTAAATATGTGATCAGATATGTTATCCCACTCAAAAATTGGGGACTGAAATGTTGAAATCACAATATACTAAGCAATGCTGAGAACTATGGCAATAATTGTAGATTTAAAAGGTAACCATAAAACATAACCAGCTACAAAAAGTGTAAGTTTTATGGTGACTTGCTTAAAATTTAAGGATTAGTAATAACTGACTATAACAAAGATCATGTAATGTATGGTCTTGTAATGCAAAAACAAATTTATAATTGTCATAATTACCTGGTTCATTTTCCATTTGAATTACTAACCTGGAGCACACTCAATTCGTTCCTGTCTAAGTTTCACTGTCCTGATACCGATGTTACGATTTGATGCTTGACTGTTCATCACGAGATGAGCTCAAAAACACAACCTGTTCAGAGTTAATGATCATTTCTGACATTAAGCTGCCTGGTAATGAATTTCAAAGACTTAGGTTTAATGACAGAATCTAAGCAACTGCATATCTACCCCTTCCCCTCCCCTAAGCACACATATCTCATTTAAATACTAATTGATATAAAGAAGTACCTTAACTGTGTACAGATTTGGTTTTCCATATCCTTGAGGCCCACCATGGCCTAATGTTATCTTTTCTGTAAACAACATCTCTGGGAAAGAAATTTTTTGGATACCTTGTGACAGTTTGATGACAAGCTTCTGAGAGCGTGACAGCTGAGGAAGACTGAGCCACTATTGTACCTGTCACACCATCTTCAGCTGAATCTACAAAAAGTGCCACAGATAACTGCCATGTGATGTTAGCTGAACCTGAAAGAGAGCACATCAGAAAGTGAGGAAAAATATATTTTTAATCAACTTGTTGCATTTGCCATATGATTCAAATTGTTTGAAGGATTACTACTTATATAAATATATTTAAATTCTGGTCACAGTAACCTTTTGTAGGTGTTACTGTGATGTCCCTTATAACAGCTGAGTTGTAGGCTTGCAGAGAAACATTTCGCCTGTAGATAGAAAAGAAGATGAGAGTGAGAGTCGAAATGTCTGAAGTAACCCAAAAAAGTAGTTAGTATGGGTGTGGCTCTTGCTGCATTTTCCAGGTCAGGTACAGTATCATCAATAGAATACATGAAAAACTGGAGATAGAAAACAATTATTACTGTAAGAACACCAACAGACAAGCCCCACTTGCAGGTAAGCCGTACCCCGAGTTTGATAACTCAAATTTTGGGAAAAAAATCTTTTGAAAAGAAATCATGATTGGAGTCTTAGGAAAGTTGCTTTACATCAGTTGCTTCATCAAAACATTTATCCATGTAAACTCTCCTACATTGAAAACTGAAAATACTCTAAATCCTTACCTATAATTATAGCTGTAATAGTATGGATATCATATCTAAAGATTTAAACTTATGTTTGATCTTACTCGGGTATTATTCAATCCATGTTTTTTTTCATTCCTACCAATTTTTCAATCAAATTTGACAGAAAACAACAACAAATCTAGTTTGTTTGTTGGCTCATTCATAGCCTAGTAACAGAATTTGATCAGGAGAAGGGGTACCAGAGAAAAACTCTGAAAAAGAAAATCAATCTTTAAAAGGCTCTTAAGGGTCTAGAGTTGACTTTTTAATCTGATTGTTAAGTTTTTTTTTCTCTGTAACTTCTCAATATCATCAAAATTGGTAATTCTAACCTCTAAAATGAGGATTATCATTCCCATTATTGATATAGGGCAATCCCCTCCTGCTTTGCGAAGAAAAACTTAGTATATTATTTACATCTCTTAACTTAAAGTAGAAGAAAATAATTACCAAATCCCTTGAGGAACAAAGGCTGGTCCCCAGTCCTAAAAGGAGAGTGAGCCAATAATGATTAATTTCAACAACACATGCAGGACAGCAGGAGTTTATCAAGTATCCAAGTCAAGTCCAACACAGATCCACCTATGGCCAATAGCAATTCAAATGTACAATTCAAAACTTTCTGATATATTTTGTCATTATGATAATCATTAATGTGTGCCAAATTCAAAACAGTGATTCAGGTTTCCCAGGCTTTAAGAACATGGCTATAAGATTGAAACTCCCAAAGGCTGGTTCCTGTGCCAGCATGCATTCAATGAGATATCAGAAGCACACCCAAACTTTGGAGAACACAAAGATTCTTGCAGTCACTCAAGCAATAGCACTGACTCAGTCCTAAATAAATTATTATTATTCAAATAATTACATTAATAACAACTATATATTGGCTTTTTTTATGGTAGCAACGACATCCACTGATAAATACTTGTAACAATGGCTTACCCAACTAAATGAACATTGTTCTTTTCTGATGAAATTTCCATGGCACTCACCACGCTGAACTGGGACTGGACATTCAGGGGGTACACGATATGGAAACTTTTTAGCCTGCTCTTGGCATAGAGCACTGCAGAAGTGAAGCGCACCTCAATCTTGTTCATTCCAGTTTTTAGCACCCCCTTAACACTAAAGATGTATCTGTGAAACATGTTTGTTGAGTGGCCAACTTCAACATTATTCACCAGAACTGTAGCAACTGTATCCAGGCCCTCAAAAACCAACAAAATGTTTCCTTTTGATATGACATCTTCAGAAACTGGGAGTAGGAGGATGAGGATATCAAGAAACAAAGAGATAAGAACATATCACAATAAGGGTTAAAATACCTCAAAGATACCATCAATTTGTTTTACTAGGGAATTTTAGTATAATCGAGTCCTTTATAATAGTACATGTCATAGTCTCCCAAATCCACTAAGCACCCCTTTTAATTGAAAATATACTTTTAAGAATTTTCAAAAATCTCTCCTGTCTAAGGAACAAGAACCATTTAACTAAGTTTTAATTTGAATCTAAAAACTTTGGTCCACATGCATGGAGTAAACTTATGTTTTCAAGGACAAAAAGACCACTGACCACCCACTACGTTGAAAAAAAAAGGCATTTCAGCGAGTTATCCATTTCTAGGTTACTACATAAGAGAGCTAAACCTAGAAATGGGTAACTCGCCAAAATGGCCTTGTTGCAACAAAGAAAGCTGTCACAAAACAAGTAATGCACTGTAAAAGTAAGGTGAGGTATTTTTATTGAGAATTTGACTATTTTTTTTTCCTAGCAGCGGTTGTAAATATTCCCAAACAAACTATTATATTTTCGCCATAACTTGTATAACGCAAGATGATCATCTCACAGCAGGAGCTTGGGCTGCCTGTAGGTCAGGCCTGGTGCTTAAATTTGACAGATCAGTTCTCTCGGTTATGCCATGTTAACAACATTAACTACGACAAGTACCATTCAATCAAATATAATGAGAGAAAAGAATATTATTCAAACCTTCCAAGGTCCTTGTGTACACCCAATTGTCATACGCTATCCAGCGATACTTGAAATCATTAAACCGGAAGTACGGATCGGAAATATTTCCATTCCTGTACAAAGCTGTGTGAACATTTCCAGGAACAGTTCCGGGCACAGAAATGCTGTTATTTGCATTTGAAATAATCCAAGTGCCTCCGAGATTGACTTCTAAAATTCTGCAATGTATTAGAATGAGATTACAAAGTGTTATTGCCATTTTAAACACGAACACTTTCCCTATTTCTGTGATCGCCATTTTGATTGCTTCAATAAATATTTCATTGACAGGCGACTGGTGACGGGTCGAGTCCACATTACAGAGAACAATGTAGTCAGCGGTTTCAGCAAAAGAAGAATCTCGTGGCGGGAAAAGTGCATCTTCAGGTGACTCCAACAGCTTTCTTTCACGATGATCGTTTGCTAAATGGCCACCAAGCAGTCGAAGAAGGGAAAGAAAATTCAATTTTTCAAAAGCCGAAAGATTATAGGATCGTTTTACGCAAAGTATTTTACGTTGATTCGCTATATACGTAAGGTCCAGCAGGATAAGGCTCTTCAACTCATCCAAGATGGCGATCCTGAGGAGTATCGCCGTCTTCTGAAAACGACTTTGATCGCAGTTCCTCGGGATCAGCCGGTTAAACCGCCATTCAAGCCAAGTACAGCACAATGGTTTACCCTCAAGGAAATAATTGTTAGAGTTATTGAACACTTTTGTCGAGGGAACAAGACGAATGTCCTAGCATACGGCTTTGAGTCGTTAAGTGGTTATGGAAATAAGGGAACAGTGGCTGGGACTGTTGGAATCCAGAACAGCTACCCCAACACTGTTGTAAGTTATTTGCGAACCGCGAGAGCCTGGCAGCTGCTTCACGAGCGTATAGGAGACGACTTGATGATATACTTGTTGCAAAATTTGTCCGTGTTTGTCAAGGTGAACTCGTGTTTTTTCCAAGTCGCTGGATATCCCATTACGGGATTAAGTCCAATAACATCAAAAGATGTCTTCCCTCCACCCTCTGTCAGAAAAACAGGTGAAACAAATGGCGATAGAGATGCTTCGAATGTAATATCAAATAAAAATCGAGAAGGGGTGGCAAGCGAGCGCGAAGATATGGTGAAAATGTCAGGGCTGAAGTAAGCTGCTCTAAATTAGCTGATGTAATCTCGACTACGGGTCCAGCGACTGTATTGTCAAGAGCTCCTGTCCGAGTGAACATAAACAGTAGTAAAGATGATACTCATCTCGTTGAAGTGTCCCAGAGCAGTGGAAAAAGAAAGCGTGACAGTTTGGACAGTGGTGATGTTTCAAGAGATAGTCCAAATCCATCGAAAAAGTCGAGGACAAATTCAAACGTCTTCAAAAATAACTCGCCCTTGTTCCTTAAAGGCGTTCTGGTCGATAATGAAATTTCAGCAAAAACATCTTTGGAGAGCGCGACTGCTGGTACAGTTACTGATGCAGACCAGGGTAATCTTGGAAAGAAAATTCCGATGTAGTAACGTCAAATACCACTGACTTTGTAGATTCATCTGAAACTCAGAAGAACGTTTTCGGCCAAACCTTCCGAGAAGAACCGAACGAACAGAGTGTCAAGGATAAGGGTGGTGTAGCTTTCCAACAGACTGTTGGTGTTGGAGAAAAAACACAAATTCAAACGTTAAAAAGAAAGAAGTGTGTTTCCAGTGCGATGAAAGTCGAGAAGGAGAAAAAGAAAGAAGTGGGTGGAAGTAAACCGTGGAAATATCTAACAAAGTTTCTTCCCAAGTCTAGTGGGCGAAGTGAACCTGCAAGGACAGGACAACGAAAACGGACAGCTCATAGTAACAGCCAGCTCAAACAGACAAATAATCAACAGATTGATTATAACAGAGGAAGCTCAAGTTTGAAGAAAAACAGAAAGAGTACCTGTTTGTACGAAATATTTATACCACGCTCAAATTTGTTTTATACCTCAAATCTTTCCCAAACGTTCCCAAAGAACCATATTGTGGAGTCACTACCTGTGAGTATGGCCGGAGCGCGCAAACTGGTTCAACACATTTTTCTGCAAGGCGCGTCTTTAGGCGCCTGCAGAGATCGGGGAGGGATAAGGAAAGATGAAAGAAAAGAGCAAAGTGTCGTGAATCAAGCGGCTGTTAAAAACCCTGATGGGTCTAATACTTTGAAACTTACCACACGAAGGAAACGGAAGCCTCTTCGTTTGCCCAGAAGGCTGAAGACTATAGTACCAACGCTATTGAAGTTTCTGGCAAGGCACCAGAAGTGTCCATTTAGAACTCTGGTGAAGGTGTATTGCCGTTACGATCATGGAAGACAAGCGATCAAAAATGAAAAAAGAGAAGGATGTTACGAAGGATTCCTTTTAGCGTAAACGTGGTGTATCACAAGTTATCTCTTAAGGGTCGAGCTAAGTTTACGCAAAGGAAGCGTCGCGAGAGAAAGGCAAAGGTTAACTTGTTGAGGTATCGTCGAGCTGTAAGAATGTTTACAGAACACGATCAGGTAGATTTTTTACATTATAATAGTATGAACTTGCTTTACGTTATTAAGGCCGGGATAAAACAGGTGATAAGTCCCAGCAACTCAGTGTTGTGAATGTCAGTTTGGAGTCAAACAGACCAATCCTAAGGTCACAGCTTCTATTCCGGCTAAGCTTTCTCAGCCTCAGTGCATTTTCAGACATCGAGAACTTACCTGTAAAAACCTTTATTCTCCGACGACCAACGCTGAATCTCATGATTATTTGTTTCAGGTGGTGGACTTTCTGAAGTGTATCTGCAACAAAGTTGTTCCAAAAGAACTCTGGGGGTCTTCAGGAAACAAAGAAACATTCTTTCGAAATCTTGCGAAGTTCATTCACCTCTATCGGGGAGAAAAGTTCACCCTAGCCCAAATGATGATGGGAATCAAGGTTTCTTGCTGCAAATGGCTTCAGGTGAAGAAAAGCGGAAATAGAAAGCACGTTGCTCTGTCTGATTCTGTTAAGCAGCTGGAGCTTTTAGCTCTGTTCATCTGGTGGTTGGTAACCAGTTATCTCGTGATTGTGCTGAAAACCTTCTTTTATATCACGGAGACTGGTATTCATCGCCAAAGGGTTGTTTATTACAGAAAGCCTATCTGGAAAACGATCCAACAGTTTGGTCTTAACACATTTTGCGGTGAGTTCTTCAAACCGTTGAAAACCGCTGAAGCTGAGAATCTTCTTCGCGCGCAAAGCTCACTGGGATTCTCCCTGCTCAGGTTTATACCGAAGACGTCAACTGTTCGCCCTATTACCAACATGCGTCACCGTCCTTCAAGCAAGGAGCCAATCAGCGTTCAGAATCAGCTTTCAGTGAATTCAAAACTGAAGAATTTGTTTGAAGTTATTAAGTTCGAGAGAGAACGGAACCCAGAAAAGATGGGAGCTACTTTGTTTGGAACTGATGATCTTTACCGGGCGCTTAAGCCGTTTGCCATTCGCGTACGCTCACGTCTGGAGGGAAAACCGCTGTATTTTGTCCACGTCGACGTAAGCCACTGCTACGAGTCTATCCTGCATCAAAAACTCTTTGACACCATGAAGGAAGTATTGGAGGAGGAAGAGTACCTCATTCGACGGTTTTCCTTATTGCGCATGTCTGGTGGAAAGGTCTACAGGTGAGGAAGGCTGAGAGCCACAAAAGAGACTGCATTTAACGAATTCCCCCTTGTCCCTCCTCCCTCGCCGAGCATGATTAGTTCTTCACGTGACTAACTTAGGGTATAAGTGCCCAAAAAGGGCTTTAGATAAAGTGATACCGGCGAATAATGAGCATAACGTTGTTATGATTAAAAAAAGGGGGAAATTGTGACTGTCGGTTGACTTCATACACGATTTTAATCTTATTTCTTAAGTTTAAACTTATTTATTGTTGACTACATAAAGAAAACTTCAACGAAACTGCGAGATTTAAAAGCATCTAACAAAGATTTCTGGTAACATCGGCTCGTAACCTTGGGAGTTCCTTGGGGTTTTATTCTAAAAGTTTAGCCGAAGAGGGCCCAGTGCTTCCCAAGAAAGGGAATCTCCCTTAAAGGTGTCTTAACGTATTTGATAATCTAGTAAATGAGAAAACGAAGAAGAAAAAAGCAATTGTAAGCGAGCTTTATGTAGCACCTCATATCAATCTTGCAGTTAGATATGTTTTCGAATACTTTATCTCGAAAAATAGAACTTAAAATACTACTCATACTTGGGCACAAGATTTTACACCCCATCTGACGCTTGGACATAAGTTTTTTGCGGCTTCTCCTTAATCGTAGAATCCCGCAAAGCCGCGCTGTGGAATGAACTCTGGTTCCTTAAGGTTAAAATTAAGCCCAGCTGATCCTCCGTTGACCCTTTGACCTCTAAGAGTGACAAGAATCTAATTTCTCCTTACAATATCACCTCTTAATAAACATTAAGGTCATAAGAATAAAGGAGATGATCACCTACTAAATAAGTTCTTGATTGTTACGTTGAACGTTGGCAGTTCTTGCTGAACGACGCGAAGTCGTATTATCTTTTTTGATGTAAACTAACATTATTAGACAGTCTCACTATCGCTGTGTTTAAAATTGCTGTTTCTAAAATTGTAGAGAGTTCTCTAAGCACGTCAGTACCGCAGATGATTGCCGTTTGTTTCCAGATTTCTTTCGTTCTCTTGTGGTCGAGTGGAAGCTTAGGCAAGTGGTGGCTGTTGATAACGTGTGGTATGTGACAGAGGACCGCGACAAGCTGATTAAGTTGCTGGAAGAACACATATTTAATAACTTCGTCAGGATCGGTAACAACTATTACCAACAGACGAGGGGTAGGTGAAATATGATCTTCTGACCTAATACTCTTTCTTCTTGGAACTCTAGAATTTAGAATGACTGGGAGGTTATCCGATAAGAAAACAGTGTTCGTACGTACACAAGTATTGACGTCTCTGTGAGGTGATTGGGCATAAGTGCCATCGGATAAAATTACTGGTCATAATGTTCTGTAGCACTTAGTAATGATTGTTGCACTTTGTAATACCTGTTGAACTGTGCAATAAAATTGTCTCACGTTGAAAGAAAAAGGCTGTTGCACTCTGTAATAAAAAAGGCTGTCGCACTCGGTGGTAACAGAAAAACAAATATTACAAAGTGTGACAAGTATTACAAAGTACGACAGCTTACTATTACAAAGTGCGATGGTCTGCTATTACATAGTGCGACAGCTTTTTAATGACAAAGTACGACAGCTTTTTTCTTACAAAGAGTGACAAGTGTTATTGGAGAGTGTTAAAAGTGTTTTTGTAAATTGAATAAGAGAGATGTTAAGTTTTGAGCTCGGAAAAGAAATAGAAAAACTTGTTTTTCGTCTTGTCACGAGCGTGGGACAAAGAAAAATATTATGAGTCTCCATGAGGAATTGAACCTCAGACCTTCAGTTTCCGTCCTCCAATGCTCTATCACTGAGCGATAGAAACTCCATGGTGAGAGAGATCCATTACGAAGTTTATATATGACACGCGTCCTGCATACTGCCAGGATTAGGATGTTATTGGAAAGTGTGACGATTGTTGTTGCAAAGTGTGACAAATGTTATAACAAAGTGTCACAAGTGTTATTATAAAATATGACAAGTATTACCAAGCGCGACAGGATTCATCATAATATCATGATCATCAGCTGATAGGTGGCAGACGCGATGGCCGGGCTAACGTGTTGTGTTCTTTGGCTCGGTACCGTCTTTACTCTCAGTGCCTCTGACTGGAGGCGTAGAGAGGGAGAAGGGGCCAGGGGTACCCGTGACCCCCCTCCCCCCTCCCCAGTGGTATACTTTTCTTATGAAATCAGTAACGTGCAAATCTTATACGTCAGGTTGGTGGGTACATGGCATTATTCTTTACCAGTGTAAGATTCTCCATCAACTAATACACAAGGTAGAGCAGCGATGTCAGGTAATTCACGCAAGGCGCGCGGAAATTCGTAATTTTGACCCCTTAGCTGCACCCTTGTTGATTTAGTTGCAAACAGCAGAAGGTTTCAAGACCATTTTCTTCTCCGTCAGAGTTATCAGCATCACTTTAAATTCTTACGTCATATGAATGTCTCCCTCATGTAGGCATTGCACAGGGCTCCGTCCTATCAACAATGCTTTGCGGCTACTACTACAGTCAGATGGAGAGGACCCACTTGTCAGAAATAGTCCAAGATCCAGACTCCCTCCTGTTAAGATGGGTGGACGACTTTCTGTTTGTCACTCCACACCGTCGGTTGGCCGACAAGTTCCTGAATACAATGCATGCTGGAATTCCAGAGTATGGGTGTGTCATCAATCATGACAAAACGTTGACCAATTATACCGCGGTCACAGCTGATGGACACAAGGTGACGAGAATTGGAGCGAGCGATCGTTTTCCCTGGTGCGGGTTTCTTTTGGATACAGTCACGCTTGAAGTTTCACCGGACTTGTCCCGGTACACAGGTGAGTTTTACTGAAATAAGTTAGAGGTATTTTAATCCCTCCTCTTTCATGTGAAGTGAGGTTGATAATTGACTACTGAGTAGCTCACTGAGGTAGCGAACCGCCGTTAAGAATTTTTTACAGATGATATTTCGGGCTGAAGCCCGTCGTCAGAGGCCTAAGTACCTTGTTCTGTCGCATTTTTTTTATAATCGGCGGTGTTTGTAAAACCAGTTGTACTTTGAAATAAAATTTTCGTACTTTGTAATACCTGTCCTACTTTGTAATAACTTTTGTTGCACTTTGTTATCCAGTTATTATAATTATTATTAACATGATCATCTTTTTTAATATTATTATCATTAGTACGTGTAGCAACATGATTTCTCGTGCAATTTGGTGCTAAGAAGCGCGGGTAACTTTTTCAAAGTCAAAATTCTTTGAAGAATTGTACAAGTGCTTATTTGCACCAAACTGCACGAGAAATGAAAAACGCATCACAGAAAGTCAAGAAGGACGAAATTTTGGCAGCGCGCTAATTCTAATTAGCACTCTTGTTACATGAAAAATGCACTCGTTTTCAGCCAATCAGGCACGCGTAATTTTTTTTTCATGTATATTATTAATATCAGTATTATCGTTCTCGTCAACATCACCCTCACTTCTACGGTCACTTTAACGATCTCAATTGTTATCATTATCATCATTAGAATTATTATCATTATTATTGGTGTTACTATTATTATTATATGATTGTCTTTACTGACAAGGGTGACGGTTACTTTTGGGCCTACTCGCCTTCCGACAATAGACAACAAATTTGTTTCAAAGTGCGACAGCTTTTTAATTACAATTGTGACAAGTATGATTCGCAAATTGTGATGGTCTGTTATTACAAAGTACAACAGCTGTTTATATTGAAAATTGCGAAAATTTGTTACGCAGTGCGACCATTTTATCACAAAGTACGACGATTATTGAAAAGTGCCACAGAACACACCTTGCTCCGACAAGGGGCGTGCGCTTTCAGTATCAGTTGTCTATCTATCTTAATTAACTCCTAGCTTCTAATTACATTCGAGTATTAACCACAAAGACAGGAAACTAAAACAAAAAAGGTTAAAAAACCAAGAACGAAGTAAAACTGAAACAGGAAGGTGGACCACGCACTTTAGCCGCACCTCAAACCGTCCAAAAACAGCTGTAGAGGTCGCGTTTTGTTGAAAATGCGCAACTCTGTACGTAAATGAAAATGTAGAAACAAATCTTAATTCTTTCCATTAACTTAGCTTATAAGTTCGTAATCACGGACGCAGTAAGGCAAATGAAAGCTTCTAAGATTCCTTCTTGGTTTATGAATTACTGTAGTAATAGACATTTGTGCTAATATCAGGTTTTAAAATGCACAGGACAAGCCTGGCTTACTGAATTGACTTGGAAATGCTCTAAATTTAAATTAAATCGCAATGGATTGCACGGCTTCTGAAAGCGTTTTTTCCCTGAAAGACGTTTTGAACGAAAAAAAATAACATGGAAAAAAGTGATTAAGTGTGGAAAACAAGATGCACATATTAACTGCCCTAATCTATAAATTGCTTTTCTAGGTTCCTTATTAAGGGACACATTGACTGTGTCCCTGGATGCACATCCTGGCGAGGCCCTAAGTAAGAAGCTCCGGTACTCCGTACGCCCGAAGTGCCATCCATTGCTGCTGGACCCAAATATGAACACGCGCGAAAACACCCTGTTGAATGTGTTCCACGTGTTCCTGTTAACAGCGTACAAGTTCCATACTTACGTCAAAGAGCTACCAAGAGGTGAGCTGTCAGCCTTCTAGCTTTAAAATTTTGCCGAGTCACAGAACGCGTGCTGATTGGTGTCAGAGAAGCGGGTTATAATCGTTCACCGCATTTTGTCGGCTTTAATTTCGTTAATGAGGAAAAAAGGCTGTTTTTGTTTAGGCAGGAAATATGTTTTTAATTATTATTGGTATTTGCGAGCAAAGAAAATCCTGAATGATCCATAGCGGTAAGTGGGACATAATTTGGCACGCAATTCTGACTTTGAGTTAATAGAGCAGGACTCCGGTAACTATGTTATTACCCAAGGCTGTTCTATAAACAGAGAGATGGGTTGCTTTCACATAATGATTGAAGGGGAACAAAATTAAAATTGCGTTCGATTTTCAGGCATCAGTAATCATTTCTTTATAATGACAACGCAAATGAATTCAAATTATTCTTGTTGTCATTAGAAGGGTGTTGTATGGACAGCGCTTGTCCTGTGAAGTTAAGATCGTCGTGAATGAAAATTTTCTGGTAGCTAGATGTGAAAAAAACACATCTTTCGCCGGTGGAAAGTTCTTTCTTTCATGCGGATTGTCACTACATCCCAAAGATTTATTTTGTTGCTATTTAAAAATCAATCTATTTAATTTTAAGATGCGTACAATTATCGGCACCTGTTTTCTTGAGAGTAAATGTATATTGCCTCGATAACGCGAAGAGGAAGCCTTTATGTGGAGTTTTCCTCTTTTGTAGCCTAATATTTCGATTTCAATTCCTCCCCGATTAAAATACGCTAGTTAGATTGCAGACATCTGTTTAAACTCGCGACATGAACTCGAATGGCTTCTAATTTGGGAGTTTAAAACGAACTCAGCTTCCAGAAATATGTCTACAAGTTGAAGTTAACTTAGCCGTCTATCCAGCATTTGGCTTCCTCGGATAACAAGCGGAGGGAACCAGATGCGCCGAGTCATTGTAAGTCTGATGTTGATGTTGGGTTTGATGATGATGCATTTTCCATCATAGAAAATTGAGACCATCATTTTATGATGATGGACAACTGAAGAGCTGCTAATGGCTTCACTGTTCTTACACATCTATAATCAATCAAACCCACTTAATTTGCTAAAATTGGTTTTTTTCCAATAAAGCGAAATTTTCTGTTGACATATCTTCTTTTAAGGGCGTTTCGAAAAACCGCAAGTTGTAATTGTGTTGTGAGAGCTTAAACACTCTCGCGTTTTACCCTATTGTTTAGGATTTCCTTCTATTTTGGCTTCTTTGTTCGGACAAAATGAGTTATATCAGCCCATCAGCAGTTGGTGAATAATTAACATATATTTTACTTGATCCTCGGGAAAATTATATTTCTGTGTCTATCTTTTTGTGCAATAAAATGTTCGAATTTTCCTCAGTCGCTTCGACTATGTGTTAGTTTTCCATTTTCCTGCAGGGAAGGGAAGACTGCCCTCTGGTGATTGCATCCATGAGTGAGATATTCGACATAAATTCAGTAAACTGAAATAATTGCAAGCGTTGTAGCAGTATACTTGAGCTTGCCAAGAATTAATGCGTTTTTCAGATACAACCATTACATCAATTTTTTTGAGGGGTTATTGATACTACCTTCGCCTAAGAATGGATTTTTATTAAAATAGTGTTCCTTGTGTTTTGGTAGAATTGTGGTCATATAGTTTGAACGTTCATTGAATATTTTATCATAAAATTTGTTCTGTTAATTATCCATAATGGCCTTTAAATGGAGAAAAAACTTGAGAAACAGCATCTGGTTGATAAAAACAAATTTGTATTAATGCAACTTGGCACAACAGAACAAAATATCAATCAAGGGCTGTTTGACGCAAATTTCTCTCTCAAGCGGCGAAGAACGTCAGAGGAACAACTTAGGCCCTTCTGGACCTCTATACGGTTACCAACATTACGATGAGCAAGGCCTCGAAGGCTGTAGTATCCTTCAGATATCGGGTGTGATGTTAATTGTGAATTGCTTAATACAACTTCCACTCACGATAATAAGACAAGAGAGAAACCTATACTTGTGGCTCCTTGAACGGACGGATATCGCCCCTATGGTCAATTATGTGAATATCTTTCCATCAAGTTGTTTTCGCAGCCTAAAGCAGGGAAGTAAATAGCTCATTCTTTTATCAATTTTCTCATTGTTTCTTTAAATAGAGAGTTAAGAAAGAATTGATGTCGGGATGTTTGACCCTAAAATATTTCCGAAGATCTTCACTTTTGAGGTTTCCGCTCAAAAGTTTCAACTATGAATAGCGTAGTGATTAAAATTCCGCTGGGCGTGTCTATTTTTGTCCGCCAGCTTCAGTTTTCTTATAATCAAGGAGAAGAGATGAAGCCGTTTTTATTATGCATATGGCGACTTCGTTACATTTGATTAAATTCATCTTCAAACAAAGTTTACGTCTCTTTTCTAACAAACTTTAATTTCCGTTTGCCATTAGAACTCTTACTTTCAGAAAGAAAACCTGATGCGCGGAACTGCGATGTTGTTGAAATGGTGGAAGGGATAATTTTCTGATTCTTCTCGATTACTTAGCCTGATAGTTTGTAACAAAGGAGATTTTAAGATTCGATCTTCAGTCTCAACTGAATGTAGTGTGTAGTAGACGGGGTTTCAATAAGGTATCCGTAGATAAGAGTTGAGTTAGTTCAGCATTTTGTTTCTTTTGTTTTGTTACAGGTAGCAAACCAAGAGATAACCCATCATTCTTCTCCCGAATGATTCTGGATTTGGCGCTGTATTTCTACTCAGCTAGTGTTCGTAAGTGTCACCAGCTGTCTCCGAGTGGTGCTTCGTTCTCATTGGACGAGCACGAGGTCACGTGGCTCTGTTTGTACGCCTTTCAGATGTGTCTTCGTAGAACGCAGTCTCGATATCGTGAAATTCTGACATTTCTGAGCAAAAGCTTGTCACAGATACATTTGTCTAATCGGATTAAACTGCCAGCCACTCCTTGGAATGCAGCTTTGACTAAGCTCGTGCGAAAGAAGAGCTGAAAACGTCTCACAAAGCTCTTTCCGAGGAATTCAAGAGAAGGAAAATAGTCATGGAGGATCTTTAAAATGTTTGAGGCTCTCAGGAACGATGTTTTATCATATATTTGCCTGGACGCTATGGGACGATTACATGATTTAGGATCTGTCATCTGGTATCATGCGTCAAAGTGACCAATCCAATTTGTAAACCTATCGCTTTGAAAGGAAGCCGAAAGAGGATTTCTTTAACGTCGCGTTTCGGTTCTTCATGAAATACGGCAAGAAAGAAACAAAGCGAATAGTTTTCATTTAGAACATAAAAAACTACCACTGATGGTTCATAAATACTTAATTTTCGCCGCAAATTATCAGCATTTTTTCTTAAAACCTAGAAAGTTTTTACGAAGATTTTCAGCTTTGTCTCGTGATTCATAGTTGAATGGTAAAAGGATCTGCCGTGGTGTAAGGTAATCCGTTCGGTGTCATCCACAGTGCATGTGGCTTTTTATGAGGGCTTTTACATCTGTTCTTGCCGGTTTGTTTACCGTATTCATTCATGATCGGTGACATTTGAAGTACTTTTAGTGTTCATAATTTGAGGAAATAATTAGTAAGTTCCACCATTTTATTGATTAGTGAAAAAGGTATCTGTCTTTCTATCGATTTTCTTGACAAGTCACCCATAATTGACCGAGACCCATCAAAAATTGACAGCAATAATGATTTATTTCTTCCTCAAAAGCGGTGCTAAATTCACGCGTTGAATTAAAATAAGTCTCAGGTTTGTAACTACACTTTTTTTTTCATTAAGTTGCTGTATAGTAAAAGCTTAATCTTGTCACAGGATGGATTAAGTTCTTGGATATCCGATTCATGCGTGAAACCGTCAACAAAATTACTTTGTCCTCGTGCAATACAATAATGGAATTATGAAAAATGTGGGCTATCTTTCTGAATCAAGGCCAATTTTTTTTCTTATGTCTTAAGACCACAAAAGTCATAGCTTCCATGTCTAGACTATTACATCGATTTAAATCTTTTCTTTTTTCATTGCCAACATTATATTGTTCTAAGCCAGTTAGGGAACTTAAATATATTTAGCTTTCATTTCGCCATTACTGTCTCTCATATGACTACTTTTGCTCCGGATTACTCTAATGTTCATTATAATTTATAAACCCTTTTTGATCTTGGCACTTTACCATCCTTCGCCTCTATTTCTTTCAGTTTAGCAGTTCTGAAATTTTTTAAAGGGGTTGAGTAGCGATTGCGTGATGTTTCATGACAATAAGTTGCTATCTCGCACACTGCAATGGAGCACTAAGAGATGCCAACCGCTAAAGCCG
This sequence comes from Pocillopora verrucosa, assembly GCF_036669915.1. Taxonomy (NCBI): domain Eukaryota; kingdom Metazoa; phylum Cnidaria; class Anthozoa; order Scleractinia; family Pocilloporidae; genus Pocillopora; species Pocillopora verrucosa. The sequence goes on from NC_089325.1 coordinate 17,070,166, forward strand.
ATTACGGTAATATCTCTGAGGTCATTGTTTCTTTATTGTGCGCACGTAATTCTGTATCCGCCAATATTTTTCATTAGATGTTTAAAAAGGATGAATCTAAAGCAAGACAAATCCAGTACGTGCTCAAAGATTACTGTGCTGTGCGAATTATCTCTGGTGTTGTACGATAGTTCATCCAATAACATCAAGAAAGTATGCGCGCAATTTTTTCCTCTAAGGGACTGGTTTGATAACAAAAAATTCATCGACCGCGTTAAAGGTTTTTACGCGGAAAAATCCGTAAAGAAATTTCACATTTTGTGCCTGATTCCAGCCAAAGCAACTGGAGACTTCAATAAAACCAGGCGAACCCCCTCCCCTCCCCCACTCCCTTTTGTCATAAAATAATCCACCAGTATCGTATCCGTCTCTCCTTTTTCCGGAAAATTAGCACTGAAAGTCTTATCCCGATGAGATTGACGAGCCAATCAGAATTCGACGTGTAGTTAATGTCACGTGAGAACTAATTGACGTCATTGTGTGAAACTCATGGGATGAACACGGGGAGATTTAATATTCTCATGCACAAAGCCATCAATCATAATATACAAAATGTCGACTTAAATCATTAAGATATATGATAACCATTCAATAAGCTCCCTAACGGAGCGAAAATGGGATTTGTACATTTTACTCATTGTTTTCTTCAGTTGTTTAAAAGGTGTCACCTCTTGGGGATTTTCTAGACATGCAAAAAAATATTTTCAGGGTTTCTATACTATGACAACAATTTTGTGACAATTCCTTCACTTTAAATCAATATCTTAAATACCACTGCAGCTCGGAAAATATTAGTACTGGGTTGCATAACAGTGATAAGAAGCTAGTTCACAAATAAGTACTCTTGAAAACAATTAAAATTCTTGGCATTTTGCTTCATAATATACAGGAAATATGCGAAGGAGACGACTAAAAGAAGTTTATCTCATTAAATTGATTTCCGCCACAATGAAAAATACTGCCGCAGATCTATTTATGCAGACGAACACTCTCTCTTGGTTTATAAATAACGCCAAACAAATGTGAAAATATCAAAATAAATTTATACGACATTACGCTCATACCAGTCGTATTAACTGCTAACTTATGCTGTCAGCATAGCTAGGTGTTTTGATCATCATTGTCAACATCACACTTGATTAAAAACGTCTGTTGCAAGATCTAAGTCTTTCGTGGTCTTTTCGTGAGAAGTTTCATTGATTGCAAAAATTCTTCGATAGCTTAACAATTTCGATAAGACAGGATCGTCGAAACTGCAACTGATGATAATTCATTCCTATTCTTTTCAGAATTTGTGTTCTTCTGTAAAACTAAGGTGGAGTTGCGGAAAAGATTCCATTTTCAAGTGAAAGAAATTTGAATGCTTTTAAAATACACTAAAAAAAAATACAAGAACAGCAAGTTTGAATATAGCCAGGTGATATCCTCTTCTTGTTCCAATATTATAGCGAAATGAGAGAACTTCTTGACGTTTAATTATTTCCTACGACAATTGTGCACATGAAAAAAATTGCGTATCTTTTACCCTGATTAAAGCGGAATTTTTAAGCATGACTCAAATATGCTGCTATTGCTAAAGTGTAACTAAAATATGTTAAATAATTGCATTCGGTTTGCAGCTTTTCTTAGTTTTAATTTCGTGTGATGACTGTGACATAAGTTTAACGGCTTTAAACAATTCCACTCTGATACAAACGGAATTCCCTAATATCTTGACAGCTACCGTGTATCTTTAATAATATATAGGGATTATCCAAGCTATTAAACCTTTGAAAATGGTGCTCTTTGAAACTGAAATTATGGATTTTGCTATTAGCTTTGGTTACCAGTAGATTTAGCAACGATTTTTGTAACGGTCTATTAACGAACTGTCGTTTGATATCCCAGATCTAGAAAGTAAAGTCGCGTTTTATGAGATACTGCCAATCATTTTGGCACATACCGTGGTTTTGTTTAACAATTTGACAATGGCTTCCTAACCAATAACTATGTATAATACGTCTGCTTGTACGTGTTAAAATTCGTCAAAATCTAAATAAAACGAAGAACATGCAACGAATTCTAGCAGTTTCATTTAGCCGGATTTTTCAGTTTTTTTTTTTGTTTGGTTTTGTTTTTAACTTCTCGAGTAGTCCCCATAGCAACGCACAACAATTCCGAATGTTAATTTTTCACTAAAATTTCTTAGACGCAACATTTCCTCGAGCGGTCGGGTTTTATTTAATTCTGAGTTTTGGATAAGCAACTATCCTCAATCAATTAGGTATCTATATCGTTCATTTTTACCCAGAACACTGTGGAAGTTAATTCCTCTGAATTAACGAATTTATGGAGCCAACTCCAGAATACTTAAAGGTTTATTTTCGATTAATTCATCTGTGAATAACTCCCGCGTATATATCGCTAAATTCAAGAAGTTTCCACCTACAGTGAAAACTCAAAGATCATTAGACTAAATTTAGGGAAAACCAGGACAAAATTTAAGGAGTGAATGAGTGCTGTTCTTGACTGGAAAAATCTGTGATTGCTTAATGCCTAAATCGTTGCATGTTTTGTTAGTTAATTGCATCTCAACGACGCAGAAATGTTATGCTGGTATCCTCGCACTGTGTTTATCCATACAAAAAATTCTCCATTGTTCTCCTTCAGAAGTTGTTGTCACAATAAATTACATATGTGGATAATAAGACAAAACTGTACATAAGAACGAAATACATTGGGGTCTAGTAAATAAGAATCGATAAATTAGATTGGTTGTGTTTCTTCAATGGAAAGTATGTACGTATTTTTGAGGTACCGGTGGGCGAGAAACAAAATGTTACTAAAAAAGAAACCAATTAAACAGGAATATTTTATGAATGAGCCTTTAGAATCAAAGAACAAAAGTAAGCAAATTGCGGACTTATTTACAAATTTTAGACCCTATTTTACCGGCGTTGATCCAGGAAAAACCATTGTAACACTAATGACAAACGGGTTGGGGGAAGAATTTACCTATTAGATTAACATCACTTTAGATTTTCAAGTTTGATATCAAGCTTCGGGCTCCAGTACCTAGTTATATTAGCCATGAGCTATGAATAGTTTTCATAATATCAATACGTCGTAAAATTCTGACTGATTAAGTAAACAGATGCTTTTTTAGTGTTTATTCGACGACTTAATAACATGCTTTCGAAAGGATGTTGCTTTTAATACGTGACTGTTATAAATGAAACGTGCAAAATTCATGCGCAGTTCAGTCAATTGTTCAGTTCGAAACTATTAAAATGCTGCGCGTTCATTTGATGACGCACGAAAGCGAAAGAGTTAAAAAAATTGTCATACATCTGAAGTGAACTGTCATTCACTTTCCTTAATACGGTTCAAAAATTTTTTGAGCGTTTCAACGGTTGTTGCTGATGGTCTAAAAATTCGTTTGAGAGCTCGAGTCTCTTTCGATAATTCGATTGATTTTCTAGAAGTGGCGAGATTGTTGATGGACAGTTAAGAGTGAAATCGACACAAAATAACCTAAAAAATAAGTGATGGTGGCTCCCAATGTCTGACATCAGCTGGCGATTTTTTTTCGACCGGAGATCTCTAAACAAGCCATAAGGCACTTAACTGTTTAAAAATAGGCTTTCTTTAACACAAGCGTGTACACTTTGGCCGTCTGCGATTAAAAAAACCCTGCGCTCTCTACATATTCGTCGAACAATAGATCCGATAAACCTGAACATTTTTATTAAGGGATAACTCGTGAAGATTCCCGCTAATGCCCATTTCATACTTTCTTTAAAGAGAAAAAAAAATTTTGCTAGATAAGTGTACTTTTACCACAGAAAACATGATCGTGCTATTTTGTATAATTATTTTAATGTGTTTGATTCCAAGTTGATATTACTCACAAGCGCCTTATTGATGTCGGTTTCTGTTGACTTAGTGAATCAAATATTTCGATCACGTGACCTGTGAATTTTTTTTTTTTTTCCTTCTTTTTTTGTCGCTGTATTTAAATCCATTGCCGGTTGTCCTTAGAACAAAAAAGCGTGAAATGAATGTTAAAATTTATCTTTAAACAATGCAACTTGAGATAAAGCGTGAATCCTCGTTGCATGGATAGGGGAAAGTAATGGAAAAACTTGAGATGCGCTGATATGGGATCAGGCAGATTGCAGCCCTCGGCTTTAAATCCGGGACATTTCGTTCCCAGCGGTCGTGTCGCGCATGGTTTGTTCAGTGTGCGGGCGTGGTTCTGGTTGGTTGTTGCAATAAAGCGAAGTCGAACGCCATAACTAACTCGGAAAACCGGACAACGGCCTTCATGGCGAAGTCGTAAGATATTTTAACACATGCTTCTTGGGTGAGAATCCTTCCAAGCATTCAGACTTTACTGTAAGGCTTCTGTTTGTGGTTTTACGCATTTGCCGGACTTCGAGAGTTCCCACGAACGGCCGAGTCTCGTTGAGTGAAGCTTCAGCTTAAATTTTCGAACTCTTGAATATCAACATGGGTTGCACTTTGAGTGCCGAGGACAAGGCTGCTGTGGAGAGGAGTAAAATGATCGACAAAAATCTTCGGGCAGATGGAGAAAGGGCCGCCCGAGAGGTCAAGCTTCTTCTGTTAGGTTAGTAATGAATTGTTCCGTAGTCGATCGAAGCGCACGGCTGATGAATTATATTTGGCTCCAACATGTCGAATGCGTGCACTAGCCAATCTTTCCAACACGTTCGTAAAGTCGATGTATTTGTTATGTTGACTATCTGCCGTGTAGTTCGATCGTCTTATAAGTTTATCTTTTAAAAGTAAAAGCTTCGTGGAAATAAAATCGTTAGTGGTAGCAGTTTCAGTAGAAGGGCTTCGAATTCGAAGCTGGGAAATACTGAATGTGCCGTTAGTCAGCTGGTTTTTTTCTGCCTAGCAACATTTTATGATCGCATTTCAGGCTATGAATCATTACTTACTCAAATTTTTTAGCTTCACTGGTTTTTCTATCAAAGATGAATCGTAGTTTCGGCTTATCCGCCTTTGCAAATGTACTTAAAGAGTTATATTATTAATTTTCCATCCAGAGTGAGAAAAATAAATTTGCCGCCATTATGGAACGTTCTCTTGCTGCTCTATGAAGAGTTCCTTACATTTGTATGAAGCAAACGCTTCATCTCTTGCCTTTAAGTTGGGCTGAAACAACGCGGAGAAATCCTTTTTAATCTTTTTTCGCCCGTCACTTATTGATCGTTCGTTCGAACGCACTTAAGAAATCGCACCTTTATATTGCTGTCGCGAAATAATGAAAAGAAACTGAAATTTGCAAGAGCCCCTTTTCTCGTTTCCTATATTTGTGATCCTGTTTAGCTAAGCGTTTTTCTTGGATTCAATGCCGAATGTGACTTAAAGTTCAATTTATGTAATCGTGTGTACTTTACAGGACCAAGAATATTGGATCATGTGAATCTCAAATCGAATATATCGGCGGGTAGTTGGAACGTGTTCTTTTCCATCTCTGAGGAAAGCCAAAGGCAAAATATCGTCTCGTTTATTAAGCATAGCTGTCATTTGTTACGCAGTTAGCAACACTTTTCCACGTATCTATAATTTCTTGTCAGTGATATATTGCGTTTTTTGAAAAATAACACTGGTCTTTCCTTTGGGGTTTCTTCACCTTTAGCAATAAAAACGGTTTCAATCAAGTCATCTTAAAACTCGCTACCTAGGAAATTTCAAGATTTCGGTTTTTTTCCCTTTTCAATTCTAAAAGTTTTGAGATGGCTAAGAACTGTTGCTCTTGTTATTTTAACTTGGTCACCATGGATAGTTGAATGTTTTCATAAACAGGTGGTGACTGCTGTATGAAGCCCATTCATAAAGGCATCTACCCATCCTGATCTTGAAATTACCCTGGATCACTTTCTCCACTGTTTATTTCAGTAATCTTCCTTGTGAGAACTGGCTTTGACTTATAGAAATACTTTGTCTTTGATACAAATCAGTCAGACATTGATGTATTGGCAATAAATAAAACTAACATTGTAAATTTGTGATCCATTTGTTGTGGCATTGTTGTTTGCAAGTGTTATAATGTACCTGTGATGTTCCTTATTCAATTGATGTTTTGCTTCAACTCCAGTTACTTAAGTCAGCCGAAACCAAATAGACAAGCATGTAACGGCATGACCACAGCACCACACTCATGATATTTTAAATTTTTTTTCACAATATTTATTGGTTTTCAAATCTCAAGGCTTAAAAAAATTGCCAGTTTCTTAGAGCTGATAAAGTGATCTTTGCATTAACTATTTCTATGGTCAATATTACCAGTAAGAGGAAACAAAAAGTTGCTCTTTATTTATTGGAACAATATTGACACGCACAGTTTGGGTTTCTAGAAACATTTGTATAGTTTTGGTGAAATTTGCCAGTTAGTTCCCAATTATCAAAGATCACTGTCTTGTTATTATTATGATGAAAATTATTATTATCACCATCATTATTATTATTATCACTGGTACTTTCTCTGCTCAGAAGGACAAATATATTGCTCTCAAATTGGACAGTGGTATAATTGGGTCTAGCATTACAATTACCAGAGAGTTGCTTTTGCTGTTTGAACAGTCTCTGTATATAGCACTGTCATGAAACCATGTTCTGGCTGCTTCATTCTATGGTGTTTATAGGTTTCTGGTTTTAAAACCACTCTAAAGAAACACAGCATTCTCACTTTCTTCAAGCAGTCAATGATCTGTATAAACAGCAAAGTCTGAGTGCATTTTTTGAAAATCAAATGAGACCTCAATGTAGGAAATGTTTGTTTTTCTGTCTGAGATAGTTGACAGACGTGATATATGGTCTGTCTCATCCAGTTTGGCAGCATGTGTATCTACCTAAGAGAATGGTAACATTTTCACTACTATTAGTTTGTAAGCTTACATACTCCAACTCCTGAAAAGTCTTTTTTTTCTATGGGAACACAATGCAGTTACGATACATTCTACCACATGCTGTTGTATTTGTAAAGCTGGTTTGTTAAATGGAGAAAAGTTCCTCTGACTGGGCTCAATTTTGTGCTTTATTTCATTTGGGTACTTAACTGATTTTAGATTTAATTATGGGAAAGTCCAATTTTATTTGCATTTCTCCCAGAGGTGCTTTGAATAAATAAGGAAAAGTGAATATTTAAAATAAACAAAGAAATATTTTTTGTCTCAAGTTATTGGTTCCTTCCTTCATTAGTATGCAAATTAGATATACACAGTGTAGATTGTGCAGATCATGTTCTCTTTCTGGATCTTTGATTTGAAAAAGTTTTGAGATTGGAGCACAAGTCAAGTCTTTAGTTATGTGTGGACACCAAAGGAGCTCTTTTTTGTGGAACAATACTGTAGAGTTACCCTACTGTAGCTTTGATAGTCCAAAATCGCAGATCACACTTTGAATTATTCAATTATTAAAACCACTGTGCGTGGTGTGCTTGATTGGGAGTGTGCTGGACTGCCATGGGGAAGGGTGAGGTTTACCTAAATGGGATGAACACTCTAGGTATTAAAGCAACTTGAGAGAGGGGCTTCTCTTCCTCTGTAATCAGTAAATGATTGATTATTCTAGTCTTTCTGGATAAGGACTTAACCAACATCACATGCTGGTCTGCGGTATTCTCTACCCTGAATATTAGGTTGTGAATACTGTGCACAAGGAAAACTCAATGAGCATACATTGACAGTAGATTTCACAGATGCAATTGGTGTGTGGAGTTATTGGTGGGAAATATTTCATGCAAAAAAGTGATTTCTTGTCTTTTACCTTACCTGGATATCCTAAGCACAGATGCATGCACCTCTAGCAAGGATGCTGCTCGTGTAAATAGGCTGCAGTTGTAAGAGAAGAGCTTGGTCAAACACAATCCAGGTCAGAAATTGCAACCAGCTGGTTGTTAAGGAAAAATTTAAGACCAGGTACCAGGAGGCAGTGAACCTGACACCTTGTTAATTTTTTAGGCCTGCACTCAAGAAATATACTCTAAGCTGTGCATTAAAAATTGAATGCAAATTGAAGTGCAAGGCTTCCCAGTGGTTTCTTGTTTTTTGGTATAGCTGAAATTTGTAAACTCTTTTGATGTTTATTTAGGTTGAAAGTGAAGGTAAGATCAACATAATTTGACCTCTAGAACAATTGTATGCTTGCACAGGCATTGAAGTTGGTCTGATTGTCCTTCTATAGTGGCCTTGTTTTCAAAGAGTTCATAGGACAGTCATTTCATGGACTCAGAGCACATCTTTTTTCACTGGAGCTTTGTTGGGCACAGGTTTGCCACATGGTCTCCAAATCTTCAAAAAGCATTTTCAGAATGAGTAAAGAGATTATGCAGAATGGATAGAACATGGCCTTCCAAACTGTAAGCAGGTGATTGTTGTACAGTCACAAAGGTTGATCTTTAGCACTAGTCAGTGCCACTATGAGCAAATGTGCCCTCATTCTTTTCATTGTATCTGTGAGCACTCTACTGATAATTGTTTATGAGTCTTAATTTATCACAAGCAAAGAAACATCTCTTAAAATCTTACATTCAGTGTTCTTCAAAGGTGCCAGAAGTTGGTATAGTAAAAGTTTTCATCCAGTGACTGAAAAAGGTGCTTAGGTGCCAACTGGT